>NC_056735.1:944850751-944985751 GCF_019279795.1 Protopterus annectens
GGAGTCAGCTACTTTCCCACTATGATTCTATCTGTGAGCCAGTTTGCAACCCACCTAGTGATATAGGGATTGATGCCAAGCATAGTGAGTTTTTCTATGATTCCTGAGTGGGGAATGGTATCAAAAGCCTTGGCCAGTTCAAGGTAGGCTGTATGAACCACTTTGCCTTCCTCTATAGCTCTGGTGACTGACTCAAAGAAGTCGACCAAGTTGAGCAGGCATGATCTACCCTTCACAAAACCAAACTGTGTGGGATCCAGAGTTTGGAGATTCCCTATATCCTTGTTTATTAGGTCTATGATGATGTGTTCCATAGGTTCATTGGTGGGTTCAAAGGTAGGCACTTGGCTATCAGCCCTAGGGCCTATACAAGCCTAGCCAAAAAGGTACCCTGGCTTTTGCCACCCAAGAAAATTATTTTCCTGTGCCCCTGTCGAGCAGAGCCACGCAGGTGATCCCTGGGGTGAATTTCCTATTTCCCATACAATCATCAAGAATTTTCTTGAAGAGTGCTAATGAGCTTTGTTTGATATAGATAGATAGTTTGCTCCAGAGTATGGGAAGTCTCTAGGACAGGAATCTCTCCCTCCAGCATGTTCTATTTATTGTGGTGACAAGGTTAGGGCTCCTAGAGCATGTAGCTCAGAGGGATTGGGATTTATTTAAGTGGAGCATGTCCAACAGCTCTGGGTTTGACATAGCTTTGTATGTTAGGCAGAGATCACCTCTGAGAAGGCGATATGCAATGGAGTAAAGCTGGAGTTTTTTGAGACGGTCTGTGTAGGGCATCTGTTTGAGGTTGGTAATCCTCTTTGTGAGGTATTTCTGTGGCCTTTCCAGTTGTTGTAGATGTCTTGTGAGGTGCATACCAAAAGGGGCGTTGTACTCTATAATGGCTCTTATGAGTGATGAGTAGAGGGGAACAATGACCTCTTTTTTCCTGGATGAGAAACCTTTTGTGATGAGGTGTGCCATGTAGAAGGATTTCCTGACTACTGTGGTGATGTGATTATCAAAGTAGAGATGACTATCCACCTGTGTCCCAAGGTCTCTTATCACAATTTTGGTGTTAAGTAGACTACCACCTATGTGGTAGCTCATGGGTACAGAGTTTTTACCAAAGAGGATGACAATGCACTTTTTGGCATTGAGCTTGAGGCCATGGCTTTGACACCAGGCATTTGTCTCTCTGAGGCCCTTTTGTAGGATGTCCACATCATTAGGAGTTTCAGTTATGGCTCCTAGTTTGCAATCATCTGCAAACTTTGTTAGCCAAAGACTTTCTGTGTAAGCCTGTACTTCAGAAAAGTAGATACCAAACAGGAGAGGATCCAAAAGTCCCAGGATCTGTAGTCACTCCTCCTTTGTGGAGAGGGATGACTAACAGTGCACCTTTCAGCAGGGACAAAGTCTGAGGTGAGGCTGTGATTGAACAGGGCACACAGGTGAGGTGCCAGTTCACTCTGTAGTTCATGTAGAACACAACCAGGGATATTATCAAGTCCCACAGAAGCTGTATTATTGGCCTTGGACAGTGCTGTTTTAACGTGTGCAGCAGTAATACTGGGTGCCTGGCAATCTACTGGTATTGTGATTGGTCCTTTGGGGGGAGGGGTAAAGTTGGCACTAAATCTGTCGGCCAATATACTGGCAATATCTGTTGGCTCAGTATAGGAGGTATCATTGTGCAGTAGCTCAGAGAAAATCTGGGTATTGCCATGGTGATTATTTACATAACTATAGAAGGTCATATGGTTGTCTTTGCTATCTGCTGCAATTCTGTTTTCATAGCTAGCTTTAGAGAATTTGATGAGGGATCTCAACTTATTGTTGAGGCAGATAAGGGAGTTTTTCCAGTCTTGGGACTTCACCTTATTCCACATCAGTTTCCTCCTTCTGTTGTAGAATTTGTTTATGGCAAGAGACCACCAGATTGGTTTCCTTTTTTTGGAGGAGAGTGTCTTGGTTCTATTGGGTATGGTGAGATCTATGCATTTGTGTATGTCTTCGTACAGTGTATTGGTGTATGATTCTATGTTCATGCAACTATTCTCCATTTGTATGGGTGCAGTGAAGTTTGCCACCTCTGTTTTTAGGATCCCAAAGTTAGCTTTGGAGAAGTTTTTCATGGTGGATGCCTTTGCTGGAGGGATATGGATTTCCAAGGTGATTAGTTTGTGGTCGGATCTAAACAAGGAAAAACTGACTATTGGTGTAGAGCAACAGTCACCCATGTTAGTAATGACCAGGTCAAGGATGTTGCTACCTCTAGTGGGGGTAAGAACGAGCTGGTCCAGGGCATTGGAATTAATGAACTCCATATTGGGCAAGTACATTGGTACATGAGTAGTTTACCCAGTTAATGGATATTATTTCATGTTAATGAATCTTGTAAATGCAGTCATAGTTCATTAAATTCACAAATATCTGAATTATTTTGACTGAATGGGAGAAGTAATGAATGGTAGTTAACATGGGGGTAAGGTAAGTGCGGATTTGGGTTTCTAGTGTCAAAAAGTTGGGGTGGTGTATGTGCATACATGTTTATGGTTACAGTGAGTGTAAGGCAAATGTAGTGGGATATACTTAGTGTTGTAAGTATATGGTGCTGTATGTGATATGTGTCTGAGTGTCTTGTGCAGTGGTAGTGTTACAGACAGTTTTTTTTTCCAAGATGAGGTCTAGGGCTGGAGTTATGAACAGGAACAGAACTGTGGTTAGGGTTAACATACATTAGTAAAGTGGGTCAGGGGATCCAAGACAGACCATCAGTGTTGGGGCAGAGAACAGTGGGATGAAGCTAGATGCCCATATACAATGGATCAAGTACATAAGCCCATGCAGAGATATTAATATTGTCTTGTTCTGCTAGTATAGTCATTGTTGGGGGAGGGGATCTATAGCAAGAAAAAAATCAGTACCTAGAAATAATATTCTAAGAATTCTAAGGCCTCATTCACAGACAGGTATCTCTTTCCATCATGGAATATCTAATAAGCCTTACTCAATCTTCTGCTTAGATAAGAGATCAAACATTTTTTATTTCCTATATTATGGGCTACTAATATCTTCAAACCATCCTCTCAAGCATCTTTGTGTAAACATTGAATGGTTTGGAAAATTTGGTGGACATCGGAACTGGTTCAGTATGCATACTCTGCTTAAGTCTTTGACAAATCTCTTCAGTGTCTGATGTCCACTTCACCCATTCAGGCAGCTTACATTTGGTTAAATAGAGAACATGCAATGGAAGAGAACTGGGACATACATTTTCTACAGTACTATGCAAGACCTAAAAAGCTCTTATCTGTCTTTTCATTTTGGTAACTCACCATTCCTTCTCAGCCTCTGACATTTACTTTTGGGGTTTGTTCAACCTTCTTCCAGTTACATATCCAAGATATCTTATTTTGGACATCCCTACTTTGGATTTTGGAGTAACATCAGTAACCTGACAGCGTTAATAAATCTAGCTCCTCTTGGACTTTGGGAACATGTGAGTCCCAGCCATCCAAATGGATGACCATATCATATAAACAGACTTCAATGTAGAAATAGTTATGTTTCAGTGCAGGGTCCGTTAACTTCTGGAACATTTCTGGGCCTTATGGAGGCCAAAGGGGAGACTGTATATTGAAACAATGTGTCTATGGTAACTGTCATATTTGGAGATGTGAACAAACAAAAGTCAAAAATGCCCAAAAACACTAAAAGTCCCAACGCTAAATAAGAATAACTTGAGAGCAAGAAAAATGCTGGGACAAGGCTCCAAAATCCAAAACAGAACATAAAATGATGAAAATAGGCCTTTATTCACAAACACAAGCGCTTTCACATAGCTTCTTCAGGTGTATATTAATCAACTAAAGAACACACCTTTATATATACAAAACAAGTCACATGTTCACATATCAATTATATTAAAGGTGCAAAGCTATCCTAAAAATATATATATATGAATAAATACATTCTTATTAAAAAATACATTCATATTGAAAAAATAATAATAAATATAAAATATAAAATATTTAATTGTATCTACTTCATACTAATATATATAACAATAAATATGAATATGTAAAAATGTGTATATAAAATCATCTTCTCAGACCTCTAGTGTAAAGTATGGGTTTCATAGGTATACATTCATTGAGACCATGTCCTATGTTAGATCTCAGCATCACTATCCACCTTGCTTCTATTTCTTCAGTCCTATGTCTGATATCCCCCCCTCTATCACTGTCAAAGGACTTGGATAGCACCTTAAATTGAAATTTATGAAATTCACCCATGCTTTTAACATGCTTAGCCAATGCATTAATCTTGGATCTTTTCTTGATATGATAGGCATGTTCCCTTATTCTCTCTCTTAGAGTGCGATCTGTTTTGCCCACATAAAAATTTTGACAAATGATACAGTGGGCAAGATAAACAACATGTGAACTCGCACATGTAGCATTGACTCTAATGTCATAGAGCTTTCCCATATCTGGATGCTTAAATGACAAGGATGTATCTATAAAACTACATTGTCCACATTTACCACAGGGTTTAGTACCAGGCATCAATTTTTCTCCTCCAATTTCTTTAACTCCACAAAGTCTTCTCTGTAAATTCTTTTTATTCCTATATGTAAACTGGGGCTTCAAACCTACTAGGCTAGATATATTAGGTTCAGTCATTAAAACCTCCCAGTGCTTATTAATAATGTCAGTATACATAACGACATCTCTTGTATATGGAATACATACTTTTAACCTATTATCTTTCAAAAATGTTTGTTTAGAAGTAGGTCTTGAAAAATAAGGTTTAGCTCTAGTGTGTCTTAACTGTCTAACAACTTCCTCATTCTTAGTCACCATATTATATTGATAGCCTCTCTCCTTTAGTTCTGTGGGAGTTATAAGCATCTGTCGCTCATTTTCATGGGCTCCAACACTTAGCCTGGATGCTCTATAAAACTGATTTTGAGCAACATTATTGAAGACATATTGTGGGTGCATACTGTCCCTGGATAACAAATTATTTACTCTACATTCTTTCCTAAACATCCTGGTGGCAATCTTGCCAACTGAGTCTCTTTCAACAAAGACATCTAGAAAGTTGATTCCTATATCTGAATGATTCAAGGTAAATTTAAAAAATGTAGTGGTCTGATTCAGATAGTCAATAAACTCAGCAAGTTGATCAACAGTGCCTTTCCACAAAATAAAACAATTGTCAACAAATCTTCTGTAAAATAGCACTAGAGAATTATAGGGTCCATTAAATACATGCTCAGTCTCCCAAGTAACCATTATTGCATTGGCATAGCTATTCGAACATGAGCTACCCATTGCTACACCATTTTTCTGCCAATAAACTTGTCCATCAAAAAGAAAAACATTATTGTATAGAACAATTGCAATTAGTTTCTGTATCAAAACTATTTCATTTGCTTTATATACACCAACTTTAATTAATAACTCCCTTAAAAAATCTATACCTTGTTCATTAGGTATAACAGTGAATAAAGAAACTACATCAAGTGTAACAAATAAAATTTCATCTTCAATAGTTCCATATCTAGTAAATTCATATAAATCATGTAAAAAATGCTCAGTGTCCCTAAGAACATGGTGTAACATGTCCAACACAGGTCTCAACTTTTTCTCAACATAGATAGAGATGGCCTCTGTACACCACCCTCTGCCTGATACTATAGGTCTCATAGGTGGTCTGATATTGTTCTTGTGTATTTTGGGGAGCCCTTTAAAAGTTGGTATAGTGGGTTTGGAAACCAAAAAATAAGTAGTTAATTCATCTGTTATTAAACCTGTAAATTGCATGGACCTTATTTCATTAACTGTTTCAGTCATTTTACAAATATATGTTCTATCAATTTTTACATAAAAATTGCTCTCATTCAACATTTCATGCATTAACATTTCATATTGATGCCTGTCTAAAAGCACTATCTGCCCTCCCTTGTCTGCAGGTCTAACTATTAAATCATTGTCATTTTCAAGTCTATGTAGGGCTTCAAATTCTTCTTTACTTAAATTAAAGTTCTTATTATTATATTTCTTGTTATTATAAGTATTATAAATATCTGTCACACACATTTGTTCAAAAGCATTGATTAATATATTTGGTTTAGGAATGAAAGCACTAGGTCTTTTAAAAAAAAATTCTGGTTCATTCTGGGTATGTTGAAACATGACTTTTAAAGTTAAATTTCTAGTGAACATTTTTAGATCAAAAATAATATCTGTTATGTTCATATCAGTTGTAGGTATAAAAGACAAACCTTTCATTAAAACTTTCATTTCAACATCAGTTAAACGATGTTTCGACAGATTCATGACTAAAGTCTTACTTTCTGGAATGCTTTCTTGATTGTGTAGGTGTTGTTCGTCTCTTCTTTGTGTTTTCTTTTGTTCCTCGTATTGCTTCTCCCTCGAGGTAAATTCTTGTTCCTCTGCCCTTCTGTTCTCCCCAGAGAGAGGTCTCTCACTGGTAACGGAAAATTAAATGGATAATTTCCTGTGTTGGAATGCGTTGATCAATATACACCTGAAGAAGCTATGTGAAAGCGCTTGTGTTTGTGAATAAAGGCCTATTTTCATCATTTTATGTTCTGTTTTGGATTTTGGAGCCTTGTCCCAGCATTTTTCTTGCTCTCATATTTGGAGATGTGTTGAGTATCCTGAAGTCAATACAAAATTATATAGTACCATCCAGTTTTAGGACTAGTACACTAGGATTATTCTAAACTATAGTTGACTCTTCAGTTACCTCTAGCTTCCATAGTTTTGTATCTCCTCTCAGACTGATTATTTCTGGGCTTCAGGTAATCTATGGACTCTTAGATTAACTTTTTTCACTTTGGGACAATTTGCATATGGTATTTAATAAAATATGTCCTTCCAAGCAACTCAGAAAATATATCTTTGCTCCTCAGAAGAAACTCCTGTACTCCTTGCTTCTGAGATTTTCAAAGGATGTTATCTACCATCACCGTGGACATGAATGACATCCACTTGTCTTGTTCATGGTCCCTGACCTCAGATACTGAACTCACCATGCTTATTTGTATCTCCTTTCAAGACTCTTCAACATGTATGTATTAGATGTGTGTTGTATATCTCCTCCCTGTTGGTTTTTACCTTGCAGTCCATCTGATGTGTTTGTTCATTTACTACATAGTGTCCCTGACACTGGGCCAGGAACTTGTTTTTAGTAATAGGTACCAGAACTGTCCAACCTGAAATTCCTTACTCCATGCATTTCTATAATGTACTGCATATTGGCTAGCTTATGCTCACTCCATATTGTCTTGTACAGTAGGCATAAGTACCTTTATTCTCTTCTGTAAATTACTTTAATGCACTAAAACACTTTAAAAAAGGTGACTTCTTCTCTAGCCTTGTCTCCTTAACCACATGTAATAGTCATCTGGGGCACCTTTCATACAACAGTTCAAAAGGGCTAAATCCTGTAGAGTATTAATGCACCACAAGGACTGAAAAAAATTACATAGAGCAACAGTTAATCACACTTTTTCAGGGTCATATTTAATACTTACACCAGGTTATCCCTTTGGGGGTGGTAGATTGATGTTCTCAGCTGGTTCAAATGAAAGCTTTGGTAGATGTGCCACATAAATTGTGTGCCTTAGTCCTTTAGCCTGTCTTTCAGTATACCTACCTGGGATAATAACAGAATAATTTCCTGTAAATCTGCTTTAGAATTAGTTTTCCTTAGGGCAATGATCTTGCGAAACCTAGTAGTATAGCTAAATACTACCAAAATATGCTGATGTCTATTTGTAATCCTGAGCAATGCCCCCCACTATATGTTTAACTTCTTCTTCTTCTTCTTTTGGCTGCTCCCATTAGGGGTCACCACAGCAGATCAACTGTTTCCATTTCTTCCTGTCCTCTGCATCTTGCTCTGTCACACCAACCACCTGCATGTCCTCACTCACCACATCCATAAATCTTATCTTAGGCCTTCCTCTTTTCCTGTTACCTGGCAGCTTCATCCTTAGTATCTTTTTCCCAATATACTCTGCATCCCTCCTCAGCACATGTCCAAATCAACGTAATCTTGTCTCTCTGGCTTTGTCTCCAAACCTTCCAACCTGGGCTGACCCTCTAATATACTTATTCCTAATCCTGTCCATCCTCGTCACATCCAGTGCAAATCTTAACATCTTCAACTCTGCCACGTCAAGCTCTGACTCCTGCCTTTTTGTCAATGCCACTGTCTCCAACCCATATAACATAGCTGGTCTCACTACCCTCTTGCAGACTTTCCCTTTCACTCTTAATGGTACTCATCTGTCACAAATCACTCCTGACACTCTTCTCCATCCACTCCATCCTGCCTGTACTCTCTTCTTCACCTCTCTTCCACACTCACCATTGCTCTGAACTGTTGATCCCAAGTATTTAAACTCATCCACCTTTGCCACCTCTACTCCCTGCATCCTCACCATTCCTCTATCCTCCCTTTCATTCACACACATATATTTTGTCTTAGTCCAGCTGACCTTCATTCCTCTTCTCTCTAGAGCATATCTCCACCTCTCCAGGGTCTTCTCCACCTGTTCTACTCTCACTACAGATCACAATGTCATCTGCAAACATCATAGTCCATGAGGACTCCTGTCTGATCTCGTCTGTCAACCTGTCCATCACCATTGCAAATAAGAAAGGTCTCAGAGCTGATCCTTGATGTAATCCCACCTCCACCTTAAACGCATCAGTCACTCCCACCGAAGACCTCACTGCTGTCACACTACCCACGTACATATCTTGTACCACTCTTACATACTTCTCTGACACTCCCAGCTTCCTCATACAATACCACAACTCTTCTCTAGGCACCCTGTCATATGCTTAAATCCACAAAGACACAATGCAATGCCTTCTGACCTTCTCTGTACTTCCCCATCAACACTCTCAGAGCAACCATCGCATTTGTAGTGCTCTTTCCTGGCATGAAACCATACTGCTGATCACTAATCATCACCTCCCTTCTTAACCTAGCTTTCACTACTCTTTCCCATAACTTCATGCTGTGACTGATCAATTTAATCCCTCTGTAGTTACTACAGCTCCTCACATCCCCCTTATTCTTAAAAATCGGTACCAAAATCACTTTTTCTCCATTCCTCAGGCATCCTCTCACTTTCCAAGATTTCATTAAACAATCTAGTTAAAAACTCCACTGCCATTTCACTTAAACACCTCCATGCTTCCATAGGTATGTCATCTGGACCAACAGCCTTTCTGTTCTTCATCCTCTTCATAGCTATCCTTACTTCTTCCTTGCTAATCCACTGCATTTCATGATTCACTATCTGCACATCATCCAACCTTCTCTCCCTCTCATTCTCTTCATTCATCAGCCCCTCAAAGTACACTTTCCATGACTCAACACACTCTCCTTGCTTGTGAGTACGTTTCCCTCATTATCCTTTATCACTCTTACCTGCTGCACATCTTTACTAGCTCAGTCTCTTTGTCTAGCCAATCGGTACAGGTCCTTCTCTCCCTCCTTAGTGTCCAACCTTTTATACAACACTTCATACGCCTTATCCTTAGCCTTCGCCACCTCTCTTTTTGCCATGCACCTCATCTCCTTATACTCTTGTCTACTTAACAATTGCTTTAAATGGAACTTCAGTTATAGACAATGGAATTAATGGATTCCTAAAAATTAGGATTGAGAGCTATTCTTATATAATCAGGACACCTGGCACAATAACTATCAATTACCTTTAGGATACCCTAGAAATTGAAACTATGCATGACCCTCACTTTAGTTTTAAACATTCCAAAGTAGGGCAATGCTCATGGCTGCAGACCATTTTTATAACCATTTGCCTAAATGGCTTGGGCACTAACAACTGCTGTATAATCTCTTCTCTCTCCATTGCTGCACTATACATCAGATTGTTTTGCATTTCTTAGAAGGAATAGACTAAGTGAGTCTCAAAAGATTTCCTCCTACTCCTTAGGATATGTTCTCTGCAGGTTGGTTCAGATATTTGCCTCCTGAGTGGACCCACCTGAAGACTAATAATTCTATTTGGAAACTGGATAGACTGTGATCCTATTCCTTCTCTGTGTATTGGGAGGTAAAATGTTATGCCACCTATGCTGGAAAGGTAGGTATGGGAATTTCCTGGAGGCTGGTCACTCTGCTGCCCTGAGAGGATTTTATCTAGTGTCTCATTGACTTGAAACTCAGCTCTCTCTTTGGGGTTCTCAGTCATCCTTCATCCTATCATTTAGTCTCATCTTGAGTCAGGATTCCTGGGTAATTTTCTCCTCTTTTCTTGTTTGCTATCTCCTTCTCTTTCTGGATATTTCAGTAGGGTTGAGGCAGGGGTCATCCCCCTCTCCAAACAGTGTTTACACGTTTGTCTTCCGTGGGTCCAGTGATGTATCTTAATTCTTACAGAACCCTTTAAATTTTGTACCTCTAGGCTGGTGAGCATCTATATCCTGCAAACTGGCAAATTTCTTTGTTCTAGCAATTGGATTCCCATGCATTATTCCCGCCCCACTGTTTCCAAAGACCCTCAAAAATGGGAAATATTTTCATTGATTACATTTTGACTGAACCAGGAACCATGGTTACTAGGATGAAATATATTTCCAAACTGGGTTTGCATCTTCATCTTGGTAACTAGGTAACACTTTTTCTCAAAATATATACAAACATCAATGGACTTTGGTAAGTAGGTTTTTACAAATATATTATTTTTTCACTAAAGCCGTCATATTATTAGTAGCCTCTGTATTTCTTATCTACCTTCTTTTACTTAATACTTCACAAATCAATTTTACAGTAGCACACTAGCAGAAAGCAATCTTGACGAGTCTGGTCATTTGTTTTCCATAGCATCTTCACCCTTTCCTGAGTCTATAGTTGTTGTAAGGGAGTTTCTAGTTTGTTCCCCTACCTTGTTTCCCTATCAGGGAATTAAGCAATATGCTCCTACTTGCCACATATAAAGAATAAAATAACACGATAGAATACATAGTCCCCTTTGCATTACCTAGTTTTATCGAATGGCTTAGGAGATGATTACAGAAACACATTGTCACAGCATAATATCCATTCTACCAGTTATAAAACTTTTGGAATCTTGTGCGTGCATTTTACACAATCATCAGTTAAGACTGCTGGTAAAACTCTCTTGAACTATTCTGTATCACATACTTCAATCACTGCACCCATACTGATAAGATCCTATGGATCTAACATTTATTAGAATTAATTGTGCTCTTACTATTTTGTTCTTAGAGAAAAGCCATTCATGAAATGTAAGGACTTAAGGTCACTAGTATCGTTACTAAAAGACTTCTCCTTACTTTGAAAGAATCACTACAATCTGAAATAGGCATGTTCATGTGAGTATAGAGGGACTCCCCATGAGATGAACTGCCAAAATTCAAGCCCAGTTGGAATTATCTCACCCCTTCTGGATGGCTAGCACCTTGGGTATTATATTGTAGCCTTTAAAATATTCATCACTACTAAGAGGCTTAGGCCTTGTAGAGACATAGGCCTTGGTTATGTCATCGATTTGGTTACTGTCATTGCCTTCACAGCAGCAAATATCAATCTACAGCAGTTGTTCCATGGCTATCACACAGCCCTTAAAGGATTAATATATTAACAGTTAAGTACAACTGGCAGTAATATTTACGGATTCAGGGTATTTCTATAGTGTTGCTGTACTGCAATCAGCTCGGAACATAAAGAAGGTGCCTAACACACATTATGCACAAGGAAATATTGGATATGCTAATCCAAAGTTAGAGTCACAGTCTGACAAGCTAAATATCTAAGTATAATGGTATCTATGTAATCTAAAAAAAAATTTCCACAACCAAAAAGTACTGGGCATGTCAATTTAAATAATCACATAAATGTACGGGTCATGTTATTACTACCACTTCAGTATCAGGAGTAATGTGTCATCATTTCACCACCATATGTCTGATATGGTAAAAATAAAATGTTATCAAGTACTGCATATTCAGGTGAACGTATTAAAGCCATGATGATCACCTTATCTTGTTGTGGATGATGTAATGGCATCTATGTCAGCTACAACTGCCCTGTCATTACCAAAAAGAAAATGTCTCTTACAAAGGCCCAGATTCCATAAAGTTTGCAGAATTCAATGTATAGCACCAAGTCCTGCACAAGATTTGTCGCAAACCAACTTATATGCATATGTTCCTTAGTCTACTGTGCATAAGTCAGCAGAATGGAGAGACAACAAACCTGTAACATTAGTGCAAATATAATCATGTATAGCAAAACTTTATCACAAAGAAAAGTCATACTTAAAGTGATATATATATATGCACCAGCAATGTAAGTGTGTGGAAAGCATACAATCTCAATGGAGCATGTTGGTCGTGAGTTGAAAAAATGGATGAAGACAGATGTGCTGTAGCAATAATACCAAAAAGTGACAAATTCTGCAATATGTTAAGGATATCATTGTAATTCGCAGATGGACATAAGTGAACACACTTGCTATAATTTGCAGAATCCATCATAATCCCCCAAAATTTTAATAAAAAATGAATCAATAAAGTGAAGTGGCTATCATGGCCACATCATCAGTATTAATAGTGGCTAACAATGGGTGCGGGACATTTCTGAGGTACACAAGTAATGCACAAACTGAAGGAAATAGGATGATAGCAAAGCAGACCTGGGTTGAGGGTGAAGCAGAGGGGCACAGAGGGGCAATGGAATAGGAAGGTCAGAAGGATGGTCAGAGGGGCATGGGTAATTTGTTTGGTGGGTATAGGTCCCATTTTTTCTTTTTTGAATAATAAAAGATATGAAAAAGATAAGAGTCTGGGTACAAACATATAACAAGTATCACAAGACATGATTGACAATGGTCAGTAATATATATAAAGGGTAAGTAAAGTAGACAGATCCCACATCTTGACTGTACAACAGGGGTGAAGGAAAGGTAACAAACATGGTATGGATGCATACCAACCATGGTCCATCTCACGACTATAATATGTCTCAATGTACAAAGCAGTGCTGAGATGTTGCAGACTGTGTCACAGTCATAACAAAAGGAGTACAACTGATGGCAGGTGTGTGTCAGTGAACACTAAATGTGGATTGCTGTCATTGCAGTACACAATGGACATCAACCATCATCACTGATTAGGCTTTCAGCAGTGCAAGTGTAAGCCATGCAACAGCAATGCTAATCAATTCCAGGAATAGAAATGTAGGTGCAGGAAAGCAGAAGGCAGATTAGAACCTTTGGTCCTGTATACTATTGGCAAACAAATAAGCACTGTGCCAAGCAGTGGTACTGCAGAAAGAGAATACTGTGGCTATGTAATAAACCAATAGGTATGCACACCACCAAGACAGGAAAATAGGATCCAGATCTCAAAGAATACATTCCATGTCAGAGACAACACAGATTGTGTTCAGGTATGCAACATAGAAGTGTGACATGCAATCACATTCCATAAGCCAAACATGAAGAAGGCTTATCACACATACCGACAGCAATGACATGAAATGTGAAATATGGTGATGCATATATATTACAGAATAGCCCTTGAATAATTAAAAGTAAGGAATGTATGCCTGTGCATACATAGAATACAGGAAGTATCACAGATGGAATCTACTCAATTACCACAACCTTGTGTGTATATGTATTTAAAGTATATGATACCCTAACATGGTGGTACAATATCATATTGTCCCAGTACACTTACATTACAAGTATGACATGTTACATGAAGGTACATATTCACATATGCCATGCATATGTGAAACATATAGGCCAAAGCTAGAAGGGGAAGAGAGATGAGCAGCATATGTCCACAGTAGTAAGAGAATGCATGCATGACAAAGCTGGCACAGAAAAAAGCAGGACAAGAATAGCTAAGTAAATAAACTGCACTTGCAAATATTCTCAACACAAGATGGACTGCAAGTCCACTGCAAGGTACACTGAAGTTAACTCCCAATGTCTGATACACACAATGTGTGTTAATGATGGCTATAAACATGTTTATGTACAAAAGACACAAACAACACAGTAACATGCATCAGTTAAACAGAGATTAGCATAGGTACATGACAACAGTAAGATTCAGTATCACATACCCATATATACTGCCATGCTAATATAAGGCAAAACTGGCACACTCACAGAAAGTGATATAAACAGAATGTGTAAGTGTATTTCAGTTATCAAAAGAGAGTCATATATATATATGTACGCAACTATGGCAAAGTATCTGCAGCTGAATGACAGACACCATAGCCTTACAATGAGTGACTAATTTGTCTGTAATGTTAGAGGATCCAATAGTACAGCCATAAAAAGGAAGGTTGCTGTATAATACATAATGACATTTAGACAGATATGTCGACATGTGTAATAACAGCTAAAGTGTGTACACATGTTAGAATATAAGCTATATGCACACAACAGCATTGTTTGCCATAATTAGTAGATGACATGATACAGTGATTCAGTACTTGTGATATTCATAATATTACAACATGGAATTCTCAGAGACAACGGGGAATCCCAAACTATGACAGTAACACTATTTGGGAATGTAATAGGCTATGCAAATCTTTCTTCCAGAGCATACATTCCAGTAGTAGACAGTGCACTAAATGGCACACAATTTAGCATTAACTATCACACACAAGTGCATAGTGCCAGTGGGACCTCCGGATTCACCAAGGTTACTACTGGAGTAAAGACATAAATAGGCCATGTATGTAAAGTGGCATATCAAAAATGAAAAAGTAACCAACTGCATGCAAAATATGCACATATATATCTCCCATGTATATGTAGTCTCAGGAAAATGGCACTATAGTTGTATGTGTAAAATACTATCAAAAGTAGCATTTTTAATGTATCACATTTACTTTAGTGAGAAACTACCCATGCATGCACATGACCACTACCAGCAAGACAAGTGCATCACACTGGCAGAATGCCACCTGTGGCAGACATATCTATCACATTAAAGGCCAGACTAGATTTGATGAAATGTTGTCATGGTGAGCTGCATGCAGAAGAGGCAAACCACATACAAAGTACAAGAGTACCTGTCCTGCTAACCATAACACTGTCTACAGGTATGTCAAGATCTGATGAGCATGTAACACAATGACAATATTGACAGTGTCATACTTTAATAACTGTCTCAGAAGTCATTAATAATATATTGCCCCGTGTGAACACAATTGTAAAGTATGCAATGCAAGGTGCATACTACAAGCGTGATATCAGCATAGGATTTGTGCAAAAATGTGTGTCTAATAATGCAAAATAGCCAAATAAAAACATACCTTCATGGCAACATCACATGACTGTATCATATAGAGAATACTTACAGTGGAGAGGGCCCTCCCTAATGCAGTCAAACTTCAGTTATGATCTCACATGTGATCTCCCAGAGTTGCTTATGGCCCGTGCCATACCCTAGTAAAAATCGCCGACAATATCTCTCATCTGAGACAGGAAACCATTAGTGATTCCATCATGGCTCTGGTACCTCAGGTCATCTGGTGGAAGACATTGTTGATGTCTGAATGCTGGAATGATGGTGCATGCCGGTCATGGTCCTTCATCAGCATCATGATCATCTATTTCCTGCCCTGGTCCTCAGAGTCTGATTCTGTAGGAAGTGGTTGTGTTCGTTGTCTATGGATGTGTGGATTGGCAAGGGTTCCAAATCCTGAAACATGACAATAAATATACATCCTAGTATATATTCGTAAAATAGCCTTAACAGTAAAAGAAAAACAGCATTACATCCAACAAAATCCATGAGCCCTACAGAGCCTGTAGAGTAACTAAATGTTATGCATGTAATCTTTTAGTCATGTGAGAATTCACCCATTATTTATATGTCTGTGCATGTCTGCAAAAGACCAAACCCTAACACTTTCAAACATATCTGTCATAAGTCAGAATGTAATGGGCAAAACATTTGGAATAGATTTGTGCCATAAGTAATGCATTCACATAATGGGCTGAAGATGACAAACAATATACCCATAGGCTTACGTACAAAGCACACATCATGTAAGTATGTGCCAGTATATTTTCTGCCAATATCAAAGATAGGTAAAAATATTGTCATTATTAATGGAAATATAACAGAAAAGAGATATGAGACATCTGCTTACATATCAGAGAAGCATTTAAAATGGCCTGTGTGCCCATGCGCACACACACACACACACACACACACACACACACACACACACCTTAAAGTGTATTGCTCATGTTTATAAGCATCTTTGTTTTACAATTAATGTATTTTCCCATTGCTCTCTTCACGATAAAGTGGCAAATGATTTTGCAAAATATAGAGTATAGTGTGCTGTTGGACATTTTAGTGTCACTGTTTACTCAGTCACTCTCTGTAACCACAGTTACACTATGTTGTCATGACGATAGGTTAGAACACAAAGCATTGCAATTTTAAACTATCAGTATGTAATTATAAGGAGTATCCTAACCCAAGGTAGAATTACTGCATTAACAAAAATAGGTTCATGTCAAAAGTTATGCAAACATAAAATAATACTGACAGTCATAGCTTGCATTGAGTATAATAAAAGTACAGGTCAGTGTATTGTAACAGAATAACAGTACATCAAATGTACAACTGACAACATCAACATGCCCTATACATGAATCGTATAGTGACTGCCTACCAGATGTTATGGTCAAAGGTCACATTAATGGACAGTAGGAAAAATGCATAAGAAAACCTAGACAATTTTATACATCACATGCTGAAAACAGGGCATATAAAGAATGACACCATCACAAATGTATATATTAGTAATCTTTAGATGCATATCAATGCCTGTGGAGCCCTAGTAGCGTGTAGCACACAGTATCACCATTTACAAGAAAGCACATGAGAAACCAGGATGATATCTATTAATACAAACAAATGTTTGGCAGTATCATTGGAAAGTACTAGGTTAGTTACCCTTGAAAGCCACTCTGAGCATAGCCAATTTCTTCTCAACAGTTAGAATGAAATCCTGTACTTTCAGTTTATAAGGGAGACAACTTAACCCTTGCACCAAACCCAACATGCCATACATGTATAAAACACACACTACAGCATATACCATCATACACAGAGAATGTCACTGTGCAAGCTGCAAGAAGCAATAAAGTAAATCATTGGGTGCAAATAATCTGACTACAATGATTAATATATATATATATATATATTGAAGTGTCACTGAAACAGTAACATGCAATCATAAAAACTGAAATATGTACAGTGTCTAATGCATGTGGAGATCACATGTGTTAGATATATGATATTTTGAGAATCACCATATCTACATTTGCAAGTCTGTGGTTGAAATTAACTGCAAATCAGCTGACACATACAGAAGCAAGGGGGTCCTGATGGAGAGATGAAAAGTCAGCAAGCAAAGGAGAGTAGTAGTGCTGAAACTGTCAAGTCTTGGTGAGTACCTTCACAAGGTGGACCCTGTTTTTTTCACAAAATCTCACCAAGGTGACACTGATATACAGACTGTATTTATATAGCATATATCATGGACAGAAGTAAATCAAAAATAAAAAAAGATAGCTGGGTGCACAAGACCCAGGATAAAAAGTGCCCAATCCTGGTAGGCACCCTGGTGCCAGGACTGGAAAAAATGACAGTGTAAAATCCTCAAAATACAGAAACATTCCTACAATGGGGCCAGGCCAGGCTAGGCTCAGGGGGAGGATGCCCCCCCCCCCCCCGTTGTAGAAGGAAGAAGCAGTCCACAAAAATGAAAAAAAATGATTGGCCAAAGAAGAGCCATAAAGATGACAGAGTGGACTATTGAGGATAAGAAAGAAATTATGTATTGTTACTGTTATGCAAAAAGCCCAGAATTTCCAGACACAAGATATACAAAATGATTAAGAGAGAAATTAGAGGAAAGAAAAATACATCCCCAGGAAAAACTGTCAGAAACTTCAAATAAAAAATTGCGTTCATTAATACAACAGGTTTTTGAAAAACAGTATATAGATCAAGAAATTTTGATCTGTTTGGAAAAAGAAGCATCTGAGGAAGTGAGAAAATATAAACAACAAAACCTAGAGATATTTGAAAAATATATAGAAAAAAATAAAAAACAATTACTGAAACCAGTGCAGTTAACCATTTATTGCAATCCAAAGTACTTGCAATTCAAACAACTAAGCACTTTCGCCAGATAATCCAAGATGCCGTTGGATTATCTGGCGAAAGTGCTTAGTTGTTTGAATTGCAAGTACTTCGGATTGCAATAAACGGTTAAGTGCACGGGTTTCGGTAATTGTTTTTTATTTTTTTCTAAATGTTTTCAGTCAGTTGACTACCAGCTACAGTTCATTTTATATTTGAAAAATATAAAAAAGAAATATGGACATGGGAAAGAAAGAGAGATTTGATATGGTGCAATATTTATGCAAAGGAGAAAGCCAAGTTAACTAATATAGAGAAGGCAGTCTCAAAGATATTCGAAGAGAAATACAGGCAAATGTATCCAGATATGGAAAATTTCACAATAAAAAGATTAATAACACAAAGATGTAATGTAGAAAAGATAATTAGTACAGCAGAAGTTAAAGAAATATAAGTTGAAGTTATGGAGTGCCTGCGAAGTGATGGATTTAATGTAGAAGGTCTAAAACAGACTACGTCACAGCATGATGAGTCCCCAGAATAAGGAAAAGCAAGAAGATCTGGAGACATCTGAAGAAGAAATATGGACAGGGGAAAGGAAAAGAGATTTAATATGGTGCAATATTTATGCAAAGGCAAAAGCAAACTAACTAATACAAAAAAAGCAGCACCAAAGATATTTGAAGAAAAATATAGGCAAAAGAATCCAGATATGGAAAACCTTACAATACAAAAAATAGGAGGACTAAGAGGAAAAGTAGAAAAAGAGATTAGTAATTAAGAAGTCAAAGAAATAAAAATTGAGGTTATGGAACAGCTGTAAAGAGATGGATTCAATGTAATAAATCGAATACAGAAAGTACCACAACATGATAAAGCAATGGATACTCAAATTAAGGGACTACTAGTGGAACAGGAAGCAATTGGTCAGGTGCCATATCAAGATATTTCGGAGCCTTCTACAGGAAACCAGTATAAACGTTCATTTGAAGCTAGTTAGCAAAGAAAGGAGCAGGAAACTGTAGAAACTCTGATGCAGTCAATGTTGAGGAGTGATAGGCCAGTGAATTCCTGTATGACAAAACAACAGATGACACAGGATGAAATTGAAGAGAATGTGCCACAGGATGATGAACTTTCTATAGAATGCCCACAGGAAACAGAAAACAAGGGATGTGCCCACAGTATGGAAGAATGTGAGTTAAGAGAAGAGTTGCTTGATTTAATAGACAGAGACAGATATATTAAGATCAATGTGAGAAATAGACTGCAGAAGGTTAATCAAACCCCAAAAGTCAGAAGCTTGATAAAACAAATGAACACAGTAATTAGGACTGTCCATATAGATCCATGTGATATAACAGAAGTAAACAGAATATATTACTGTGCAGCTAAATTAATAACTGATAAAGTTCTACCACAGGGACACAGGGTAGTGAGGGAAAAGAGGGGGTGAAATCGAATACCATCATGGAAATATTGGATAGAGAAAACTATAAAACAACTACGACAAGAAGTGTCATTGTTAAAAGATTATAGAAGAGGGACTAGATCAAAAAAAATACTAAGAAAGATAGATGTGATAAAAGCAATGCATACTATTAGAACAGACCAGGATCTGTTATGCACTATTGGAGATAACAAACTAAAAATTTCAAAACAGACGGAAAGACTTAGAAGATACAAAGATAAATATAAGGGAAAAGCACAAAATAAGCAATTTATTGATGGCACAAAAAGGTTTTATAGAGAATTGGAAAATAAGGTCAAAGGAATTGAAAGACTGCCAAAAAAAGAGGAAGTAGATACATTTTGCAGAAGCATCTATGGAGATCCTGTAGAACATAACAAAGATGCTAAATGGATAGAAGTATAAGAAAGAATAAGAAGTTTAAAGGTACAGGATATTAAATTGGATGAAATAACAGCCAGAGAGATTGAAACAAAGTTGAGAAAAGCCTCTAAATGGAAAACTGCAGGCTTAGATGCAGTACCTAACTTTTGGCTTAACTATTAACTTCTTTGCATAAGGATTTATCCATGAGTAAGAGCTATTTATATGCACACCCCAAACCCACACCGCACTGGTTAACAACAGGAAAAACAATGCTCTTATTTAAAAGTGAACCTGCAAGCTACCCTAAAAATTATAGACGAATAATTTGTCTTCTAATGGGAATTAATACTGACAGAGTTTATAGTCATTTAGAAGAAAACTCAATTATGGCAGTAGAACAAAAGGGCAATAAAAGAAAGTTGAATGGAACAAAGGAACATTTGTTGTTAAACAAAGTTATAGTGGAGAACTGTAAGAAGGGGAAGAATCTAGCTAGCCAACTACCTCCTAGCTCCCCTGGTCCTGAAAGTAACACCCCTAGAAATCTACTCGCATTCAGCTTCCAACCAGTCGCCACTTCACTTATCGTAACTTGATCAAAAAATTAAAACCCACTACACTTTCTGCTGATCAACTCCCTGCTGAGTACCTACAAAAATCAGCTGATTCTATTGCTTACCCCATCTCAATACTAATCAGTTTAACCATAGTAGAAGCTAACATTCCCACCATCTGGAAAATATCCTATGTAATCCCACTTCACAAAGGAGGCAGTTCTACTGAATTCTCCAATTATAGGCCAATAGCTATACTCTCTCCACTTGCAAAGATTATGGAAAAATGTATTCATAGACATTTTATGCACCACCTAATCCAGAATCACCTTATGGCAGACACTCAGCATGGCTTCCGTCCTCATCACAGCACTACTTCAGCCCTCCTAGCCTTTACCAACACCATAGACCATAATCACAACAATCAAGTACTGGAGAAGCAAAAAACAAACCAAAATGAAAACATGTTTTTAAGTTTTTCTGAAGAAGCTGCGGATTTTTCAAGCAGTGAAAACGCTACTTTATTAAACTAATTTTGCGTTCAAACCTCTTCACATTTTGTGGATTTGTATCGCCAGACTGCTACCTTTCTGCATTTTTGTTTTCATAATCACAACAATAATTATATATCCTCAGCCCTCTTCTTGGATCTTTCCAAAGCATTTGATATGGTTGATCACCAACTTTTAATCCACACCCTGCAAGCATTCTGTCTAGATACTATAGCCCTTCAATGGTTTCAGTCCTACCTGAATGGTCAATAGCAGGCTGTCCTCTGGCAGAACAAACTTTATAACCTTCTACCTAACACCCTTGGAGTACCACAAGGCTCTATACTAGGGCCCTTACTGTTCTCCATCTTCATTAACGACCTTTATACTGTCATCCCAAAAGTCAGCTGTATCCAATATGCTGATGACTCTACTCTGATTTGCTCGGCCACATCTCCAATAGAAATATGGTCAGCTACCCAGACCACCTTTAATACAATAGAAAACTGGCTTTCTGAACATTGTCTGATCCTAAATCCCAAAAAATCTAAAATGCTGTTATTTTCGCCAACACGTAGGTCTACTGCTTTCACATTTACCATAAATTCAAATGATGGCACAATAATCTCCCCTGACCCCTCTACAAAACTATTAGGTGTCATCATAGATAATAATCTAAAATTCGACCTACATGTTAACCATACTATCAAAACCATCAATAAAAAACTAGGGTCACTTTACAGAATAAAAGCCTTCCTAACCCCTCCAGCTAAAATTGCCATAGCTCGCTCTCACCTTCTTTGAACCCTTCTGTATGCATCCCCTCTACTCTCAAATTTAAACAAGACTGTCCTTAACACATTCTCAGTTTGCTACAACCACATTGCCAGGTTTGCCACTGGGCTACCTTTTAGGACACATCATTGCATCAATTTAAATCAGCCTGGGTGGCTTGAACTACCCAGCCTAATCCAGTATAACCACCTGATTATGGCCTATAAAATCCTCTATAATCCAGACAATACTCCTGCACTTAAAAATATTATCACCCCCTATAACAATCCTAGACTGCTTCGATCCTCTAACAAACTATTAATTCAGACTAGCAAAATTAATAACACAGCCGGTGACTCTCTCTTTGCAAACTCTGTAAGTAGATCCTGGAACTCTCTTCCAGCTGATATTACCTTACTTTCCACCTTAGGTCAATATAAATTAGACTCAAACAACATTTGTCACTTATTTATTTATTTAAATTTGTTGACCGGGAGTGTCCGACTGGACGTAGGTCCATTTTCAGCGAGGCCTGGGGAGAAAAGCTCCACAGTTAAAATAAACAGACAGTAGTTACATTGGATTACATAGCGATTAACAATTTAAAATAGCAATTACTTACAACATATTTACAGATGAAGAACATAGTACATCAGTAGACAACTAGAATCTTTATCTGTGAAGTACATAACAGACATTAACAAATGTTACAATAAGAAGTTCCTGTTGTATAATAAGTACTAGGCTTATGAGCATCTGAGCGTGCTATAATCAAGGTAGTTAGTGGAGTGGAAAGAAAGGTAGTGGTTACATGGGGTGGATGATATTAGAGTGGGAGTTGCAAGGGCATAGCCAGCATGTTTTTAGGTGAGCTTTTAGTAAAGTTTTGAAGTGGGTGCATGATGGTACAGAGGTAATTGTGGGTGGACGTGAGTTCCATAATTTAGCTATGGTGCAAGAGAATAGTGCTTCACCAGCAGAGTTATTGGCTTTAGTGATCTGCAAGTGATTTTTATTGCTGGATCTTAGTGGTCTGGTGGTGCGATAGGGTTGGAGTAGATTCTGGAGGGATGGGACATTTAGTGGATGGTTTACTAGTTTGTGGGCGAGTGAGAGTTTATACCACTGAAGGAGGTGAGGGAGTTCAAGCCAGCCCAGTTCAGCAAGTGAGAGACAGTGGTGACTACAGTAGGATGCCCTGCGGCGAATTTGGCAATTTTGTTGTAGCAGGTCTCTAGCTTGTTTAGATTGCATTGCCTTAGGTTGGTATATATTAGAGAGGCATAAAGTAGGGTGGAGAAAAGGTGGGAATTTGCTATTGAAATCTTTGCTGCTTTGGTGAGAAATTGCTTATTTCTGTATAACGCTCCTAGTTTTTTGTGGACTTTTTTATGGTCATGGATATGTGAATGTCAAATTTTAGTTTATTGTCTATTTCCACTCCTAGCAATTTGGTGTGTTCAGTTGGGTATATAATGGTGTTGTCTTTTGCTGTGATGTTAAAGTGAGAGTTGTTTTGAGTATGTTTGGTGGGTTGGAAGATTAGTAGTTTAGTTTTGTTTGGGTTGAGTATTAATTGGGCATCGGATAACCAAGTTTCAACAGAGGAAAAGGCTTCCTGTGTGACTTTTTGCAGTTTTGGTAGGGACTGGGCTGAGCAGATGATGGTTGAGTCATCCACGTATTGTATGAGTGTGCCATGTTTGGTGGCAGAGGCTAGATTATTGGTGTAAACAGAGTAGAGTAGGGATCCAAGGATGGATCCTTGAGGAACCCCTATGGAGACAGGTGGTTGGGGAGATATGTCATTCTGCCATATAAAGGATTGTTGGCGGTCAGACAGGTAACTCTGAAACCAGTTGGTGACTGATTGTGAGAAGGATAGGTTATTGAGGACAGAGATAAGTTGTTTGTGTGGGACCATGTCAAATGCTTTAGATAGGTCTAGGAAAGTAGCAGAGGAGAGATAGCCATTGGTTTTATGCTGAAGGATAGTATTAGTAAAGGAGAGTAAGGCAGTGGTGGTGTTATGGTTTGGTCGGAAACCATGCTGAGTACTGGAAAAGAGGTTGTTAGTAAGGAGGTAGTCTGAGACCTGAGAGTGTATGCATCTCTCTAGTATTTTGGAGAGTGGAGAGAGAATAGCTATGGGGCGGTAACTGGTTAGTTCTGTGGAGGGTCCGCCTTTGTGGAGGGGAATTATATGTGATACTTTCCAGTGGGAATGTAACTTTCTGACAGAGATCGGTTAATCAAGATGGATACTGGGTAGGCCAGAGCATCAGCTGCAATTTCTAGGTATTCACTTGGGAGGTTGTCTGCTGCTAATTTGGTGGGTTTAAGTTTAGTTAAGAGTTTTTTATCTTGGATGTAGGTACAGGAGAGAAAGAGAAGGAAGTGGGGAGATTACTAGTTGAAGGTGTAGGTTGGAGGGGAGGGGGGTTGTGTTGTTTAGCTAGTGAAAACTGGCTATGTCAATGTATCAAGCCTGGCTAACTCTCTCTAGAATGTGTATAAATTTGTTAACCAGTTTAATGTGTAATGTAATTTAATCCTGACTTACGCTCGGGATTAACTCTAACCTGTGGAACTTGTTTAATTGCTTTATTTAAAGTACATAAGGGTTATATTTTTATGACAGCTACTAAGTAGGGCAGGACCAGCTCGAATGTCACACTAATGGGGGAAGGGATGTGAATTTAACATGTGCACCAATAACACTTTGTTTTACAGCACAATAAACCACTCCCATGCCTGATAAAAAGTATATATATTTAGAAAGCTTGTGAGGAAATTATTACTCTATTTTTGTTTTACTTGGATCACTTGTCTGTGTACTTAATAAAGGATTTTCAACTGGAAACAGACTGCCTGCCTTGCTTGGATTACTTTCGAATACTTAGTAATGCTGTACAATTAGATATTTTCTATTATTATTTTTTGTTTTGCTTTATTTTGACTTAAGATGAGTTTAAGTTTGCTACTTCTACTACTATTGTCTGATCTGATTAATATACAGTGATTAACTAGAGATATATGGACTGAAAATCTTCCACACAGAGAAGTTTCTTACACTGTTTTGTTTTTGTTTTTGGACCCACTACACTTGTTTAGTGGGTTATTTTGAGACTTCAGGGATACCACGGGGATTACTTGTTTTTATAAAAAAGAATTTACAATCGTATTTAGATCTGTTTCTAATTCAAGTAACACCATATGAATTGCAGAAGGAGTCATTAGTGGGCACATTGCGGGTGCTGCAAAGAGCTCTTTTGGCTGACGTCAAAGAGTGAAGCACTATTCATTTCATAAACTTTAATCGTACTTTGACTTAGGAATTGGATCCATTCCTGTCACGGTATTAGAAACCCAAAAGACTTGCCCCCAGATTTACTAAACTTCCATGCAGGACTAGCTTAGTCCTGCACGGAAGTGCCCGTTTAGGAGCAGGACGGCAATGTGCCATGCATATTAATAAGGCACGCTGCCCAAGCTCCTAGGCTTACACGGAGCTTGTAAGAATGCAGGGGGTGTGTCTGAGAGCAGAGCTCTCAGAATAAACATGCTTCTGCAATGTAGAACAGCAGAAAAGGGTAAGTAATGAGCGAGACTGCTCATAGGTGTCCGCATATCCCCACCAACAGTGCCCTATGTGTACAACAGCAACAGTACATATAAATAAAATGAAGAAACCTTTTTATTTTTTTTTTTTAAATCCGATTAAAGCTAACCATAGGTATGCCCATCACTTAGCTATGGTTAAAGAAGCTTAAAAGGCTGAAGAGGATAACAATGAAGTTATATGCAACTGAAGCAGCGTAGCAATAGTGTAGTGGGCAGAGCATTTGCCATATAAGCAGGCATTCCCAGTTTGAGTCCCAGTACAGCACATTTCATTTTCCATGCCAAAGCATGTTATGACTAATATTTTTTTGGAAAACCCACTAAATAACATATATTTATGAAATGGAGTACTGCAGGAAATTCACATGTGAAGTGTCAGTGCCATAATGAATAAGGCACTAGTAAGCAGGTTTAAGCACAAATAAGCAGTAGTAAGCATATTTAAGCACTAGTAAGTGAGTTTAAGTGCATTTGTGTGAGGGTAAGCAATGCCTACACTGGCTAAGCAATTCTGAAGCTAACTCTCTGTAAGCAGATGTAAAGGCAGGTTAGCAGTGCTTACCATCATGCAAACCCACTTAGAAGTGCTCTAAAGTGCCTTAATCACTCTGTATCCAATGGCCCTTGTTCTGCCCATCAACAAAATGAACATCCTTACAGGTTTTGAACCCACGACCCTATACACCATAATTCCAATAGTCATCCACCAAGCCATCACAGGCATACAAAAGAATGAGGTAGTATTAAACATGTTCTCACCATAGTATAACCAAACTGAATCTGTGAAAGGTACCAGTATACAGTCATATGTGCCATAACCCACTACAGTGGATAAATATGTGAAATGGAGTACAGCAGTAAGCCCAGAAGTGAGGTGTAATTGTATGAGAGTGTCAGAGTCCCCAATAAAACACGAGGACCCCACAGAGTGTACGTACACCTCAATCTGGGATACTAGGCATACATATAAGGTGTAATGAGTAATAACACAATGCCAAAAAGGCATTATAAAGAATGTGTAATATAGGCAACACTAAGCATTGCACAGGCCAGCTTAGGAGGTGTGAGCAATGTGTTGACCAGCTAACTTTGTGGTCAGTGGTATACCCCTTTAAACAATGCCAACCTTAGGTAAGCAGGTTTGCCCATAGCTTAGCTTTTTCAAAACCGGCCAATCACAGAAAAGTGTGGGAAATCGACCCTACTTAAATCCATGAGGCTGGAATACAGCTTATAACTGGTTGTAGCTTCCCCTTGTAGGCACTATGGCAGTAAGGAGAGAAGGAGTGAGCTTCCAGGCACAGTGCTGGTGCATCCAGGAGTCCATTGTCTTGGCAAGACTCCTAGTTAAAGACCATACATACAGACTGCCGCAGGGCCAGTACCAGGGCTCCCAGTATAAGGTGGAGGCCTGGGACCGTCTTGCCCGCGACCTCACCTGTGCCACTGGCATACCCTGAACTGTTGAGGAGGTCAGGCACCACTATGCCGACCTGAAGCGGTGGAAGCGGGACCTCTTGGAGGAGTGGCTTCAAGAGGCGAGAGCATCAGAGGATGTTCCAGCCATATGTATCACCCCAGTATGTGTGTAATAAGTGCCAGCTTAGGTATATCATGGATAGGTATGGCTAAATACTCCTCTTATGTCCCCCACAGCTGCAACGAAGTGGGCCGTGAACCAGGAGGCCTACATCTGCCACCTGGTGCAGTTGCGATGCGAGGTAAGTCAGTAATACTCATGCTTTTACTGTCATAGAAAATAAAAATAAAAGTAGTAGTAAATTAATTGCTAGTATAAAACCTGTATTGTTCAAGGCAAGTACTGCATACACTACAGAATATGGCAGGAAGAGTCTCATATTATTTGTATAGCAATAAAAGTGTAATATCCTGACAAAACAGGTCTAACTGCTGGACTGCATGTGTATATCCTGGTATTATATGGTAATGTAGATTTGCAATCATGTAATAGTACTGTAGTATTAAGCACTGTTACCCACACCATGTACCATAAATTGAATGTGTAGGAATGCCTGTATATGACAGGTGTAATCCTCAGAGGCCATGTAGTACAACTGAGAGACACATAGACAATAAACAGGAAAAATGCAGACCAAATAGCACATGCAGCTGAGATGTGAGCTGTTTTCTTTAGCACACACAGCCACGGTTCAAATCCTGAAAATGGTAGTAGTCTGCATACACAATCATACCCCACAACTGTACACATATGTCCAGAATGTCTATTAAAGTGGCCCATATCTAATGCCTATCAACCTTTCTTCCTGGGAAATCAGTGAGATGATCCCAGACGTATAGGCAGCAAACAGGAAATATAACTGATTGACACACATCTATGATAACAAACCTGGCACACTAGCAACTCCTCAATACCTTATGTGACCAATAAGCCACGTATATCCTAATTACACCCCAACTTGTTAAGCTGTGGTCAGAGTGTGTACAGTAACAGAGTGAGATGTATGTGCATAATAGTAATGTGGAACCTGGTACTGTGTGTGGGAATATTCAGATAGTGCTAATAAACATTCCTTCCACAGGTCTGTCAGATACCAACACTGTGCCCAGAAATACAATAATTATATGAAATTGCTCTGAATAATGAGCTATTACACATCACCATCACCCACACTGTCCTACAACATATAACTGTCTAGGAATTCTTTATAAGAGTGTTGTTATACAAGGTCAGAATGCATAAGCACAGGGGATTAATAAGACAGAAAGCCGATTGGAGACATAAAGCAATATCAATATAGCAGACACAACTGTGATGGGCAGTGTTTAAGTTGTAGCAGACACAGCCATGATCGGAATCCTGGTAGTGGAATTAGACTGCATACAGATTCATACCCCACAATTGTACACATGAGGCCAGACTGTCCGGTATATGTGCCCATATCTGCTGCCTGTCCCCCTGTCCTCCTGGTAAGTCTGTGGGATGATCCCAGATGTGTAGCCAGCAAACAGGGAATACAAGTGATTGTCAACCATCATGATAACACACATGTCACTGTAGCAACCCCCAAAACTGCTAGGAGAGTAATATTGCAAGTATGGCCTATCTACACCCCCATGTTGTCAAGCTGTGACCAGAGTGTGTACAGTAACAGAGTGAGATGCATGTGCATAATACTAATGTGTAATCTGAACCTTGTGTGGCAACAGTCAGGTAGTGCTAACAAACATTGCCCCCACAGGTACGTTGGATATGAACACTGTGCAGAGAAATGCAGACCAATATAACCTGTACTGGTACCATCCACATTGGTATTGTAGGGGATTGTGAGTGTTGCAGTTTCTCTGAATAATAAAGTATCACTGGTCACTGTTGCCCACACTGTGTGACATAATATAGCTGTGTAGGAAAGCATGTATATGTGTGTATCAGGTCACTAAAGGTGGAAGAGGGCAATACTCTAGATATGTCCAGGCACACCAGCATGTGGTCAACACATGGCCAGAGTCTGTGCAGAAAAGAGTTGGATAGCATAGTGCAAAACATCTACACAAAATCCGGACGTATGTGTACAAACAGTTAATCAGTGTTAACAAACATTCCCTCCACAGGTATACCAGCTAAGAGGTGCATACTGCAGGTAAAACTGGTTCATGTGTAATGATGACAGCTATATCAGTGTCCAATATAGGTCTATAGGGTAGTGTAGTAAGACTTGTAAGGTACAGATAACAGCACTGACTAGGAAAGTAATGTGGACTACTGGAATATACTACTTGTTAATTGACATCTGTCTCTCCCCCAACCTTATCTCTAACAATAATAAAAATACCCACCCCAACTGGTATGTACTAACTCTGATACCATCCAATTGTTTGTTAATATTTTAATGGTTCCCATGCATGTGATATATTGAATTATTCCAACGTTGTTGGCATGGTGCCATCAACGTACCTGCATGCTGTTCTTATTACCACTGTGGTCCCATACATGCATATGTTTTGTTTGCTGTGCAACTGTTCCATATATGGTGTCTGGGTTAATGAGAATATCTATGCATGTTGTTATACCTAACCCTGGAATGTGTTGACTATTACTAATCCATATATGATGTTGAAATTTAAACACTATATCACGCTTGGGAAGGTCGGTCCCAGCAGACCCCACCTGTCCCACCTCAGCTGGCCAAAACACCGGGCACCAGCATGTCTGGGGCTCAACCCCGGACCTCCCTGTCCATTGGTCCTGCACCACCTTTGGGTGGAACTGCCTCAGGGGATGGGGCTCACCCTCCCGGGAGTTGGCACAGACAGGCACCTGTTATCCATTGCCAGGTCGGGGTTGTGGTGCGTAGAGTGATCAACAAGCAGTTTGGTGATCTTCTACCCCAACTTGAGGGCCGCATGTCGCAATTACAGAGTCAGCCTGGTTCTGCAGCTCAGCTCCCAGCACAGCCACCTTTGAGGCTGTGAAGGTGCAGTGGTGATTGCCCATGGGTGGTGACCTCAGTCCCATTGTTACCAGTAGGGGGCTTGTGGGCTGCTGATATCCCAACGCCCCTCCCCATCAAGGTGTTTACCCCCCACATGTATCATATACCGCCCCTGTATGTGTCTTGTGTGTCATGTTTGTTAACCTACCCAACCTACCTCCCAAAATATACCTACTACCCCTCCCCAACATCCCTCTCTCACCTGAAAAAAAAGAAAAAAGGGCAATCTGTTCCCAAAAAAAAAAATCATGCCCCATACATAGCTGTCCATTTTGCAAACGTGTCCACTGGGCACATGTAATCTGGTCTAATTGGCATCACAACTTATTATTGTTTGCCCCACCCCTCTCCCAGGAGTTTGAGTGTCCAAATCTACCTCCAAATACAGTGTATATGCACAGCTGTTGCTGTAGAAGAAATGGACAGCTATGGGCCTTCCCTACACCCTTCCGGCACATCCCTAGCTATTTTCCCTACTATCTTTCCCTCTCTGTGCCCCCTTTTTCACCACTTTCCCATCAACCCCTTTTTCTTTTCATTTAAAGAAATTAGTGCGGGGGTAAGTGTCAGTAAGCTTTTAAGCAGCAGTAAATGGGTATAAGCCTGTTTGTGCAGGGGTAAGCAATGCCTACACACATTAAGCAATAAGCTAAGTGAGTATTAGAAACTGTAACCGGATGTTAGCAGTGCTTACCTCCGCGCAAACACATGCAAACCCACTTACAACTGCTTTAAAGTGCCTTAATCACTCTGTATCCAATGGCCCGTGTTCTGCCCAGCAACAGAATAAACAACCTCTACAAGGCTCAAACCCAGGACCCTGCACACCATAGACAAAATGATTTACCACTAAGCCATGCCAGATATAGACAAACCTGATGTTTTCAGGAACATATCATCCAGCCCAGTCATGCAACAGTACAGAGAATGTATACCAACATCTAGATGTATGTGTGTGTGTAAATATATTAATATCTAAACAGATACAACATATCTATATATGTATGTATATATATATATATATATATATATATATATATATATATATATATATATGTAAGCAGATATATATATATATCCATATATATATATATATATATATATATATATATATATATATATATATATATATAAATGGACATACATGTGTAGATATCAATGGGAGATTAACTAAATCATAAATGCCCATGGGGTTGAGAGGCCCCAAACAATATACGTCTTGTACGAATAGGTATACCCACCCCCCCACAGTCAAACACGCCCGCAATACACTACCAAGTATTGCAGATCCCATAACCAGATCCTGACACATCATGGACACAAGATTTTAACAGTACTACATCCCACCTGTATGATGTCAGGCTGGTATTGGTAACATATCATGCAGTGCAGTCTGGCTCCCATAGGAAATGTAAAATGTGGAAGCTAGCAACATCCCCAGGATACATATACACAGACACATATATGCAGATACAGATATACATATATATATATATATATATATATATATATATATATATATATACATATATATATATATATATATATATATATGTATATATATATATATATATATATATATATATATATATACATATATATATATACATGTACATATACACACCCATCTATATATGTCGATATGTACATGTGTAATTATCTATATAGATATCTGGATAATCATATGTACATGTATATTTACCATATGTCCTGAACATGGGATGTAGCCCTACCTCAGCCCCTATAGTCCCAACTCCATAATGCAAGGGGATGGTGTGTATAGCATGTATATTAGTGCACTATTGCTACTGTAATAGGGAATGTCTTCACAGACATGGTGAGTGTGGGAGGTTACATCTGCTTTTCACATGTGCGCCACTGGCTACTAAGAGACACCCTAAGGACATCATAGTACAGTACCACTGCAAACGCGTAATGCTTCTGTGGACTACAGCAGACATATTGGCCAATACATGTGGGCATTCTGACACACTCTGTACAGTCTAGAGGTATACACAGAACCCCTTAGTGCAGAACAAGTGAACCAAGCCTGACAATATGGGTATAACACATAACGACTGGTATACATTCACCCCATAGGTTATGCATTCACACACCCATGTCTGTCCTAACACATAATAACTGCTGGTACAGAGGTGTCATGGCCACATACTACCCACTAGATATTGATATACATCTGTACAGCATCCCACTGCTCCGTCTGACATACATGACGGTTAAGGTAGGCCCAGCAGCAGTACATCTGGCAAATATCTGCACATGACATCTCACTGGGTAAGTACACTTAGCTACTAGGCATGTAACAAAGCACTGTGCCGACTACAGGCAGACTGGCTCAACACTGGCCTACATCTCCTATGGGGGAATGCACATGTACCTGCATATATAGCAGGGTCTACAGGCATGTCACAGCACAGGGTAAGATACACCTGTGTGGAAGTGCATAACCACAACTAATGTGAACACAGCCACAGCCACATATGGTAAGCTAGCATAATATTACAGTATATGGACTATCTGTTCAACACTTTCCTCATATGTGCCACTCACACACTAACCCTACATATACTGGGCTGCTACACAGTGCGGCCTGATGCCTGTCTGTGGTATGGGATATGTGTGTGTATGGCCTTGCAAACATGTAAGCCAATATGGTAACATACAGTGGAGCAGCATCTAGCATCAGATAGGATGGAACCTAGAACAATGACATCTACCACAGTCGGCACACAGGCCAAGGTACGTTGTCAACATTCACCATAAGTACAGAGACCTCAGTACTGTACAAACAACCACAGAATGTCCAGGTTATGTCGTCAAATATAACCCCTACTGTGCATAACATGTCCAGCAGTCTGATATTTCACTGGCTTTTTACCAGATATGATGACACTAATTATGGTGTACAGCACATATGCATCTCTTAATGCATGACATATGTACAAAGATTGACAGAGTTGTGGCTGGAAGCACATACACAGGGCCAGTATTGACATGTTGCTGTGATAACATCTTACATTTACTGTTGTAATAGTAACTGTCCCGACTTTCAACATCTACAGACTGCAATCCTCACACTACATTCTGCAGTTCACAGATACATGCTCTGTGGGTAAAACATGAAACCAAAGGCACCACACACTGCCCAGTCTGCAGATGGCCCTACAGATGGGGAGTCCTCATAAAATAGAACTGACATGACAAGTATTAATACTTGTAGGACAGCCATATCCGCACACACCCTGTTAAACCAACATTACTCCGAATGCAGTATAACAGCACTTACACTCTTTAGTCAGGTCAGGCACATCCTCTTCCTGTGTGTTGGCCTGTTTTCACAGTGTATATTGTCAGAGGTAAATACCCAATCCATCTGAGATACTACTTGCCAAACAACAGATCAAGTCCCTGCTCACAGTGAATGGAAAGGCCCAGTACCAACATGATGTTCCCAGATATTGGAGTGTGTTTACATGCAATCGGCTATGGGAATGTTTCCACAACTGCTCCACATGCAATCATCTAGGAGAGGGCTGCAATTCATGCAGAGGCCATCAGCTGATCATGAGCATCACTTAAAATGCACATGCTGCTGCCTAAGCAAAGCAGGTGTAGGTCTCCACATCCACCAGTTAGGGAGTGAGAGAGGCAGACAGAGGCAAGACAGGGAGGGGTGGGTGAATAAAACTTAAGCATGTTTGTGTCACACACCTACCAGCACAAGGTATCAAACATCTGATAACAATGTAGTGCTATCACAGTCCTATTCAGTTATGTAATGCACCACATAGGTTACCTGTTGTTGCGTCCTCAGGCCATATATGTGATGGTGAGTGACATCTGCAACAGGGATATGGTAGCTATACAGTAGGTGAAGTACATGTGCCTGTCTGCATGAACAGGTGCCAGCATCAACACAGCCACACTCCCACAGGGATGCACGCACATTGACACACTTGGCAGGGCCAGGAATACAGCTCATCACTAGTGAGATTGCCACAGTACTGTGCAGGTATCACATGCACCACACGGATCATATGGAGGTTATATGGGCAAAAGGTTTGGGGAGGTGTCTGACATCAGGCAGCATGTTTCATTATGCCACTGGGGGTTGTAGTGAGTGTGGATGTGATCATACGTATCATACAACACACACACAAACACACAGGGTGCCAGTACTGACATGCATGGGTGCATTTCTGCATGGGTATGTAGTGGTCGACTGTGCCAGATGGCTATACAAGGCTAGGTGATGGGTATACCTTGGCATCAGGCCACATGACAATGGTCTGCATTGTGGCTCAGGGCTGTGGTTTCTGCATTTGTCCACACAGGTGAGTATTGAATCCACCATCCAGTCACCTGGGTGACTATTGCGTGTGGCCAATGCTGTGCATAGCTTGCCATGTATGTGTTCCTTAGTCCATAACATGGACGGTGTCTGGGATGTGAACACCTCGGACATGCATGTACAGTGACATGTGGAACTGTACCTGGGATGTCGGGACCATGTTGTGTACACAGATTATCATCAGATGTGCCAGTCTTGGCCACCTGTGGCAGGAACTGGTAATGGACAGCAGGTTAACCCTGCACCTACATTGATAGCATGCTAACGGCATTCCCAGTCAGTGGCATCTGTCCATACAGGGCATGTTTTCAGGCATGGTATGTCCTTTGTGGGTCACATATGATGGCACTACAGCTGTTGCAGGTGTCCAGTGGGGAACATGGGGAAGGTACACTGTCTGCATGTATGTGCCTATTGGACAGATGGACATGGTGCCATGCCATCTGTAGGCCACTGCAATCACGCCATAGTTACTATCTGTCACCAATATGCAGTGTACTACACACATATTGGTTGTTGCCTCGGTATGTGTGTGTGTGTCTGTGTGTATGAGACATGGGTTGAGAGTGTGCTCTGGGTAATACTGGGGTTGCTAACTGTGATTGCCTGGCCTTGATATCACATGTACAGGTATGGATTTGCACCCCAGTCTCTCGGCTATTTCACATCTGTTATCCCTGTACAGTAGACATTGTGATATATACTAGGGCCAGCATATAAGAAATTTGCAAAACTCGCACCACATTGGGTCTAGGTGTCACACACACCTCCACACAGGATATGAGTTAAAAACACACACACACACCTGGGAGTAGAATCCCTACCTAACTAGTTTATTATATTACAGCACTATGCAGTTATAATTCACACCATGGAGATTACTGGAGTGCTCTTTCCCCAAAGGTGTATATCACATTGGATGACATCAGCAGGATTGCCAAAGTAGGGCATTTGACATGCATTGAGTGTGACTAGCCTAAAATGCATTGTTCCCTACACAATGACTGAAATACAGACAAAACATCCACAACTGATATATGGGGGTACAGAACCCCTAACATAGATCTATATCACACTACAGCATAGAGTTGTTACAGAATGCACCACAGGGCTTACTGGAGAACTCCTTCCCCAAAGGTGTATTTCACAATGAATGACATCAGCAGGATTGCCAAAGTAGGCCATTTGACATGTACTGAGTGTGACTAGCCTGAAATGCATTGCTCCCTACACAGAGATTGAAACACACACAAAACATCCACAACCAACATGTGTGGGTATAGAACCCCTGACAAAGGTCTATATCACAGTACAGCAGTACGCAGTTATGGCACACACTATGGAGATAATGGGGTTGCATCCTTCCCAGAGGTGTATTTCTAGGTGGATGACATCAACAGCCTTGCCAAAGTAGAGCATATGGATTGTATGGAGTGTGACTACCCTAAAAAGCATTGCTCTCTACACAGACAGTGTCAGACAGACACACATTTGCCAAGTCTGGGATTAGAACACCTACCTAACTAATTTATCACACTACAGCAGTACACAGTTATAGGGTGCACTATAGAGATTACTGGACTAAAACCTCTCTTGAGGTGTATTTCTAGGTGGATGACTTCTGCAGCCTTACCAAAGTAGAGAATTTAAATTGTAGGGGGTTTGACTACCCTAAAAAGCATTGCTTTCTACACAGACAGGGACAGACTGACACACACACAGTTAACAAGGCTGAGGTTATAACTCCTACCTAACTATTTTATCACACTACAGTAATACACAGTTATGGCACACACTACAGAGATTACTGGGATACATCCTTCCCAGAGATGTATTTCTAGGTGGATGACATCAACAGCCTTACCAAAGTAGAGCATTTCAATTGTAGGGAGTGTGACCACCTTGAAAGCATTGTTCTCTACACAGACAGAGATGGACAGACACACACACAGTTACCAAGGCTGGGGTTAGAACTCCTATCTAACTAGTTTATCACACTATAGCAGTTATAGGACATGCCACAGAGCTTACTGAACTAAACCTCTCCCAAAGGTGTATTTCACAGTGGATAACCTCAGCATGCTTGCCATAGTGGGGCTATGGGGAGGGCATGGGCCATAACCCATTCATCTAGGGGTTGACATGCCACATGCAGGCATATTTCACAGGTACGTGTATACAGCTGCTAGATGACTATTTCCTTGAAAAGTCATGTTGCACAGCTGGCACGTGCACCACATACTCTGTAATGCTGTCAGATACCGGTAGCTAGTATCTGAAGTGAGTGACATCTGACCCTCGTGTGGTTGTGGCCCTTTGGCTGGGTGCGACAGGCCTGGATGGCTCCTTGTCACAGTCACCCTCTTCCACACATCTATGCATGTCTACCTTTGACTTATTATAGTGTGTTGTCCTTACATATATGCCTGTATTCCTATCCACTGTGTGTGCAAAGCATGAGTGGTGCATACTGAGGAGTATCTGTGCTAACATCTGCGGCTGCCAGATATGTCTGGTCCACTGGTGTTTGCAGACATGGCCTTCATGTGTTTAAGTGTATGAACATGCCCAGTATGACCTTTCATTATGCTGTTGACTGACATTGCCTTCATTTCTCTAAGTGTGTGGGCATGCCCAGTATGGCGGTCTTTATTGAATGTGTGGATCGAGTCCAGGTTGTTTATACTGCAGTGCTGACTTTTGTGTTGTACACCTACAGGTAGCATGCTGTCTCTGCAGGGTATCCGTCGATCATTTGGCATTGACTGTTACTACATTTCTGCATAGGAAGGAGGACACACCTGACTATTTCTACATTTCTACACAGGATTGTGGGGGGGGGGCACACCTGACTGTTACTATATTTTTACATAGGATGGGGGGCACATATGACTATTTCTACATTCCTACACAGGATTGGGGGGGCACACCTGACTGTTACTACAATTCTACGTAGGATGGGGGGGGCACACCTGACTATTTCTATGTTTCTACACAGGATTGGGGGGCACAACTGACTGTGACTATATTTCTACATAGGATGGGGGGGCACACCTGACACTTGTACACATTTGCTAGGACTGTACTGGTATGTTGGGTACTCTATTTCAGTCTGTAGTCTTACCTATTGTGCTGACTAGAGGCATACCAGTGTAGTACAGATCTAGCTTTTAATTACCTACATATTAGTTTCTGACTTCCTACCCTTCAGAACTGACATCCCACTGCCTGACCTGCTGTAGTCTGTCTGTGTAGGCCTGGAGGGGAGCTTACCTATAGGCCTCATTCAAAGGCCATAGCACAGCCTTTGTTTGCGTTTGTCTATACCTGTCCTGCTGGCTGTGACTGTTGCTGGGTATGTGAACCCCCCTAACTGGCATGTGTGAGTCACTTACCTTGTGGGTGTCCCAGTATTGAGGGTGGTGCTGCAGGGCTGCCTATGTCAGATGCACATAGTACACTCCCTACACATGGTTAAGCACATGTAGTGTAATGTTTGGCATCCCTTTTACTGTATGTGAGAGTCAGAAAGAGGTGTTTTTCTCTGGGTCCCACCTGTGTCAGTGTATGTGCTATGTGTTGCCTCTTTGCCAAGGCCAGGGCATAATGGGCACACCTCCTTCTGCCTTTTGTGGCAGGCTCAGGTTGTTCCTCCTCTGAGTCACTCTGTGCCTGTGCAGGCCTTGGCAATGGAGGGGGTCTGTGTGGCTCTTCCCCTTGCTGTTCCTACTGCAGCTGTTTCTGCAGAATCATATTGTGTAGCATGGCACATACAAGGACAATTGGGTCCATGTAGCTGGTGAGTATTGCAAGGCTCCACTGGATGAGTCAAGGCACCGGAACTCTGGCTCGACAGGGGCACAGGAAATACATTTTCTTGGGTGGTGAAAGCCAGGGTACATTTTTTGGCTTGGCTTGTATGGGTCCTAGGGCCGATAGCCTTGTACCTACCTATGAACCTATGAACCATGACTTGAGATCCCAAACACAGGCTCTGCTATAATTCTGGTCTGTGCATGTGCCTCATTATGGAGTTCTTGTTTGGGTGTGTGTGCATTTCTGATGGGTGTCATTAGCCACGGCTCCAGTATGTTTCCAGCATCCCCCACTAGGTGACAGTGAGGGATGTCCCCATTGGCAAATCTCTGGTACAGCTGTGTCAGATGCCAGATGTGGGAATCGTGATAGCTTCCAGGGCAGCCAGCACAAACATTCATTATTATGCCTTTGGCATCACACACAACCTGGCAGTTGATGGAGGGGAAGCCCTTGTGGTTGATGTAGACCCTACCTTGCTCACCGGGTGGTGATTTGATGCATATGTGCATGCAGTCTATAGCACCCACTACCTCAGGGTATTCTGCTATTTGGTGGAACTGTTGCATATTGCTGGCCAACGCCTCATGGGTGTTGGGGAAATATACGTGCTCGCCGACATGCGCTGACATGGCATCCAGGAACTGGTGGAGTACCCTGGATGCTGATGCCTGTGAAATTCACATCATATCCCCAGTTGGCTTTTGAAAGGTACTTGTGGCTAGTATTCATAGGTCTACACATACCATAGTATCCACTGGGATGGGTTCCCCTCTGTTAGTTCTGTGTGTCAGGCGTGGCTGGCATAGCTCAACAATTTGTTGTAGGAGGCCCCTGTCCACCCTATAGTGCTCCACTATCTCCAGCTTATGTAGCCCCTGGTAGGTTACCCTGGGTCTGTACACTCTTCTCCATCTCCTCACTGTGGGGTGATTGACAGCATTCACATCCTCACCACCCTCAGCCTCTTCCACAAGTTGTATGATAGCTATTGCAGCCCCTATCATTTTGCTGTTGTGAGTGTTAAAAGTTCCCCACTTGTTTACACCGGTGGTGTAGAGTGTGGAAAAACCAGAGGGGAAGGTGTTTGCACAGTTTATAGTAGTGTTCTGGACTGGGCTGGTCTGCTGCCTGTGTAATTGGCTTATTCTGATACATTTCACCTGCCAGCTAAGCTAGTTCTCCTTGATTACCTTCTTACTGCTGTTTTCCCTTCCCATTGCCTTCCTGTTTAAGCCCGTGGGCGTGCCGTGCAAACAGAGTGCTCAAATGTGCACACTGCTGCTATTTCCTGGTTTAATTTCTTTTTTCTTCCTGTAAAACCTAGTGCACGGTGCGTACACCCACTTAGGCTTTGTAAAGAGTGCTAGGCAGTTTTAGTCACACCTCCTAGTTTAGCTGTGCTAAGCTAGGAGCAAACCCAAGCAACAGGGCTCCAATCCACTTACAGTATGCCTGACACACACCACCATGATGTCACCTAACTCCTAGACTTGCACCAAACTATTCCTACTCTTACACTGTTGGGACCTGACTCACATGCCGGGGAAAACTGGGATTACCTATCCTTCCCCTCATTTGCATAGGATTATCTGCTAATGCATAGTTACATGTCTCACACTAAGTCTCCCCCCTTAGCAACCACTACTCAAGGGCCATGTTGTCTTCTGGCTGCCATTGACTTGCATGGCAGAATACTGATTTTAGTTAGAATGCTTAATTTAAGTTAATTTTGCCCCCGATCCCGTTTGCGCACCACTGCCCTACACTTAAACAGCTGAGATCGGCTAAAAAAAATAAAAGTTGATTTCTGTAGTTTTTTTTTTTGTTTGCAATACCAATGGCCTTATACTTGGCCATTGGCATGCTTATTACATGATATGCAGCCTTTATTTGGAGCTGTCACAGCTCCGTTTTGGATTTTGCAGAAATGCACTTGGTTACTAACCGAGTACATTTCTACAGATAGCACTAGTCCTGCACGGACTGTTGCAAGCTTCCTAGATTGCAAAATCACCTAATTTGCATAGATTTCGCCTGCAAATGGGGTGATTTGCATACCAGGGCTTAGTCCATGCAGGATTAGTGCAGGAGTGCTAGTGCACGCCCCTGCAGTCTGTTCCTGGATCGCATGGCAAATATATTGCCTGCTTGTGCTCCTGCACGCCATGCAAGCTTTCGAGAATCTCGGGGTTGAAGAAACTAAAAAAAGCAATATTGAAAAGGAATGCTCATATTTATCCTAAATTCAGCCTGACTGCACCTACAATTAGTCAATTTGCCCCACTCCATTGTTCTATTAAAAAAAAAAAATCAAACCCCCCCATAAATACAGAGTAAGGAGTACCATACTCCTAGTAATAAATTGCAATGACGATTGCTATGTGAATCAGTAAAGTGAAATTATTTATATCTAACAGTGTTGCAATATACTTGCCCACCTACTCACTGTTGCTAACAGAGTAGAAGTACAATTAACACTACAGAAAGACTAAAATACATCTTATATAATATCAGCAATAATCATCAATAAAGCAAAAATTCACATGGAAAATATTGCTAGCAAACTCATGACAAAACACAAACCAGGAAAACCACAGAAAGACTGAACAAACTCAAGAAAAAACACTCCTGCTGCAGTAAAACACTGTGGATACTTGTAGAAGGAATACTTTATTCAACCTAGTTAAGTGCTGTCATCCTATTTTTTTACAAGGACTTCATCAGGACTGACTTTAACACCAGAAAATGTTCAAGAACTAAAGTGATTAGTTTTTATAATAAAATAAGTTGTTGACATTTTCAAAGTTGTGCTTTGCTATTTTTAATGATGACAAATTTGTACAACATAACACAATTATAGCAATAACACACGCCTGGGTGTGGGTAATGCGGGGTTTACCCACGGTTGGTGTGGTTTGGTCCCGAGGGTGCTTATTTTAAAGTTGTCTCGCTATGTTAAACCCATTTAACATAGCGAAACAGTAAAAAGCAACGGATATCTTGCTTTCTCCGTTGCTTTTTTTTTTAAAACCTGTCTCGCTATGTTAAATGGGTTTAACATAGCGAGACAGCTTTAAAATAAGCAACGGAGATCTCCTTTGCTTATTTTAAAGATGTCTCGCTATGTTAAACCCATTTAACATAGCGAGACAGGTTTAAAAAAAAGCAATGGAGAAAGCAATATCTCCGTTGCTTTTTACACACTGTGTCGCTATGTTAAAGGAGTTTAACATAGCAAGACAGCTTTAAAAAAAAGCAATGGATATCTCCGTTGCTTTTTTTAAACCTGTGTCGCTATGTTAAACTCTTTTAACATAGCGAGACAGTGTTTTAAAAAAAGACTTATACTAATGGAAAAAGTCCGGGCGACCAGACCTTTTTCCATTAGTATAACTCGATTTACAACGTGTACACTGGCCAATCAGCGTGCACGTTTTGGAATATTAATGGGGGGGTCATGGTATAATTTGAAGGTAGTCACTTATGTCAGATAAATGATCAGAAAAATGACTGTGGTCAGACATTTTGAGAAACCACTTACAGATAGATTACACAGTGGCCAGCACAGCTGTCATCATTGCCACATGGTCAAAATTATAAAACAGTACACATGATGTATCAGCTCTCAAAGTTTCTCTAATGCAGTCTGTGGCACCCATGCTAATGGTTTACACCATGGTCCTGGCTACCCCTGCCACATCCAGAAACACTCCACCTATGGTGCTTTCTTGAGGAGCTGAAAGAGGTAACACTAGCAGTGTAGGATATGGTGTGGGTAGGATCAGTAGTACAGTGTGTCTGTCTGGACATGACTGCTGAGTTCAGAGTAAATTGACCAGCAGCAGCTGTGCATGCACATTGCAGTACAATGATGTACTGGGCCATATGTTGGTCTTGTGATTAGGGGTTTGCCTCTTCCCACTGAAGATAATCTGCTCAGTTCAGTCAGGGCTCATAATACCTGGTTTGTACTATGGCAATGTTATAGCACTGCCATAACAAGGCTTTTGACAGAACATGCAACAGAAACCACATTGTTATGCTGTGCAGCCAATGCTGCCATGACATTTCCATGTCTGTGCTCCTAGCCTTCATGCAACATATGATATATGCAGTTGGTGTGCTACACAATTGGTGGCACTGGCATGTGTGCTCAGGTCATGACATCACTGTGAACATTCATGCACTTAGAAAAGTAAGTGAACACCCTTTGACATGCATCCACCAGCATCCATGCACATCAGCTACACTCTCTATGTGTAGTCCAATGGACAGCATCAGTGCATTGTGGAGAGGAGTCACCTTCAGTACCGGACTCAATATGGGACAGAGGGTCATGGTCATTATCACGCCCACCATCTGATGTCCCCACATCAACAGAAAGGCCAGCCATACTACCCTCCTGATCAGATGTTAAACAATGATACACACACACATGACTGTCTCCTTCTGGATTGGACAGTGAAACTGGTGCAGTGGTCCATGTGCCATTGGTTGTACTATCATATTTAGGCACATCACATTCCACCACAGGATCAATGGACAAGCTACTGGAGGAAGCAGCTAGTGGATGTCATATACATTCACAGAAGTCAAATGAGGTAGGATATCATAGGATCATAGGAGGTTACTATGCTAATGGGCCTGGGGCCCTTAAAAGCCTAGCCAAGAGTTTATCCCAAAAAACAAACCTCAGTCAGCACCTTTCACCCTTGTCAATGAGGGACACAGGTGGAACCCCTTGAACAAATTTATGGTTTCCCATCCCCTCATCAAGGTTGAGCTGGAGGATGGTCAGCGAGGGACTCTGTGTGATGTGTATTGAAAGTCTATTCTAGAGACAGGGCAGCCTCTGGGAAACAAACCTGTCTATCAAGCAGGTTTTGTTGATGTCGCATATTAGATTAAGGCTAATGCTCCAGGAATTACACTTATGGATATGAAGCATCTCTAGTAGGGCTGGGTCCGAGAATGTCTTGTAGGCGAGACACATATTACTCCTGAGCAATCTGTACAATACTGAGTAGAGTGATGGTGATTTGAGCCTGTCCACATAGGACAGGTATTGCAGGCCATGGATTCTTTTTGTGAGGTATTTCTGTGGCCTTTCCAGTTGGTGCAGATGTTTGGAGAGGTACATACTAAAAGAGGCATTACACTCAATTATTGGTCTAATGAGGGAGAAGTATAGAGAGGCAATAACCTCCTTTTTTCTGGATGCAATCCCTTTATTTATGAGATGAACAGAGTAAAAGGCTTTTCTGACCATTGCCGCTACATAATGGCTGAATGTGAGATTGTTGTAAACCTGAGTACCCATGTCTGTCACCACAGGTAGTGTGTTTAGGGGGCTGCTGTTGGTGTGGTAATCAGTAGGGACCATGTTTTTGCCGAATGGTATGATAATACATTATTTTGCATTTAACTTGAGGCCATGAGTTTGGCACCACTCATTAGTTGCTGTGAGACCCTCTTGAAGTATGTTAACATCATTTGGGGAGTCAAGGACAGCACCTAACTTACAGTCATCCACAAACTTGGTCAGCCACAAGCTTTTTATCTTTGCCTGAACCTCTGAGAAGTAGATGCCAAACAGAAGGGGTCCCAGGACAAATCCCTGAGAACTCCACTAGACATTGGTCTGCTATCAGAGGTGGAGGCACCTGTTTTGACCTTGTGGTTCATGGCAGTGAGCCAGTTGGCCACCCACGTGATGAGATAGGGATTTATACCAAGTTGTGTTAGCTTTTCGATAATGCCCGAGTGGGGAATTGTGTCAAAGGCCTTGGCCAATTAAAGGTAAGCTGTATATACTGACTATCCCTCATCCCGGGTCTTGGTGACACTCTCAAAGAACTCAACCAGGTTCAGCAGGCAAGATCTGTCCTTGATGAATCCGAACTGGGTGGGGTCAAGTGCTTGGAGATTGCCTATGTCCTTGTTTATGAGATCCATAATAATACACTCCATGGCTCTAGATATCAGACTTGGCAAGCTAACCGGGCAATAGTTTCCAGGGTCAGTAGTGGCACCATCTTTGTGCAAGGGAATGAAAATGGCAGTTCTCCACTCTGCTGCAATGAAGCCTGTACTTATGCTGTGGTTGAATAGGGTGCTCATTAGCAAAGCTAGTTCTTGATGGAGATGGTGCAGAATATAATCTGGGATACTATCAGGTCCCATGGAAGCTGTATTCTTTGCCTTGAATAGGGCCTTTACCACTTGATCTATGGAGATCTGAGGTACAGGGCAAGTATCAGGGGGGTGAAGTTTGCACCAAACCTATCTGCAAGCAGGTTGGCTAAGTCAACAGGGTCAGTGTAAGTGATACCATTAAGTACAAATCAGAAATGACCTGGGATTTAACATGGACATTCCTGACATAACTGAAGAAGGCTTTGTGGTTTCCCTTTCTTTCAGAGGCTAGTTCCAAATCATAATTGGCTTTGGAGGTTTTCACTAGTGATCTAATTTGCTTGTTGAGGCTAAGGAGCAAGATTTTCCACTTTGGAATTTATTCCTTTTTAACCTTGGACAGCAGTTTCTTCCTTTTTTTGCAAAGCCTAATGATAAAGGATGTCTACCAGACAGGTTTGTGTTTCCTTGAGGAGCAGGTTTTAGTTCTGTTGGGTATGGCTGAGTCCATGCAGTTTATAGGTGCTTGTATACTGCATTGGTGTACTGTTCAACATAGTAGTCTGCATTCTCTGAGGGGGTTGGTGGTGTGAAACTACTGATACTCTTCCTTAGGAGGTTGTAAACAGCTTTTGAGAAGTTTTATTAGCCTGATTACGGCTGTGGGGCGGGGGGGGGGGGGGGATAGAAATGTTGAATGAGACAGGCCAATGATCGATGCAATGCTCCTTTGCTTCTTCTCTCCAAAAGCAAAATGTTAGCACCAATAACAAGAAGAGAAGCAGGCCACATCCTATTTGGTGATCCACAGTCTTGTCCCAGATGATGCAAGGATCTGTAGGCTTGTAGCCTTTTTCTGGTAGATGCCTTGAAGAGCAACCAGACCAATCAGGAACATTAAGCGTAAACACTCACTCTCCAACCAAAAACAGTCAGGAATCAGTGCACTCTGCTTCTTCTCTCACCAGGACCAGAACATAAGCACAGATTCCAAGCTGTCATCTATAAAATAGTTAACCAAAGAGAAGCACCAGTTCAACAACGAAAAGGCTCAAAATCGAAGTCAAGGTTTAATAGGGCTTGTAAACACACCACAGCAATCCACAGTACACAGAAAAAGTACGCAGTGTAAATCACATCAAACGTTTCGTCAAACCTTCTTCAGACAATACAAAACACATAAAACCACTTTATCTGTTACTTAAATACAATTAAATAATTGCCAACAGCCAATAAAATTGGTAGGTTAATTAAATACCATAGTAGTTAATAAAAAACCTGTAAAATGCCATTTTCAATGCAAAATAGAAAACTAAATCAATAAAATATCCAAAATGTCCTATCTACATAGTGGATAAGCAATATGTATAATCAAATTTAATAAATACTTATTAAAACATGGTCATTTTTAAAAAATACTTACACAAAAGTTTGTAATGAACAACTATTAATGAATGAATAAAAACAATACTACACTCTACTGGCAAAAATTGATATTGCAACTTCCAATACTTAAAAAATAATAATAAAAAATATTATACTATGTTAGTGTTGATTTAATAAGTTTTTATATGTAAGTTGTTATAATTTAGCTGCCCTTAATTTTAAAACAGGTGCTAAAGAAAACATGTCATTAATCCCAGGGTATTTATTGGATTCTAAGATTATCTGCCAAAATAGTTCTCTGTATTCTAATAATGTTTCCCACATTCCCCCTCTCGGGTCAATGGGTACCACCTCCACAACAAAAAATTCAAAACTAGAATCCTTACAATATAAGGTGTGTTTATACAGAGAATTATTGGCACATGATGTTCTGATATCGTATGTGTGTTCGTAAATCCTTTGTTTGATTCTTCTTTCGCTTTTACCCACATAAAAGGCGTTACAATTCTTTTTAAATGTGGGGCCTGCAAGTATTGTACATACTTAAAAACAGGTAACAGCTGCTATTTAGGTGCTAGAAACAAAACTCTGACATGTAAATCCTTTGTTAACTGTAACACAAAAGGGATCATTTATATCGCTTTGTGTAAGAATTGTAACGCCTTTTATGTGGGTAAAAGCGAAAGAAGAATCAAACAAAGGATTTACGAACACACATACGATATCAGAACATCATGTGCCAATAATTCTCTGTATAAACACACCTTAATTTGTAAGGATTCTAGTTTTGAATTTTTTGTTGTGGAGGTGGTACCCATTGACCCGAGAGGGGGAATGTGGGAAACATTATTAGAATACAGAGAACTATTTTGGCAGATAATCTTAGAATCCAATAAATACCCTGGGATTAATGACATGTTTTCTTTAGCACCTGTTTTAAAATTAAGGGCAGCTAAATTATAACAACTTACATATAAAAACTTATTAAAGCAACACTAACATAGTATAACATTTTTATTATTATTTTTAAGTATTGAAGTTGCAATATCAATTTTGCCAGTAGAGTGTAGTATTGTTTTTATTCATTCATTAATAGTTGTTCATTACAAACTTTTGTAAGTATTTTTTAAAAATGACCATGTTTTAATATGTATTTATTAAATTTGATTATACATATTGCTTATCCACTATGTAGATAGGACATTTTGGATATTTTATTGATTTAGTTTTCTATTTTGCATTGAAAATGGCATTTTACAGGTTTTTTATTAACTACTATGGTATTTAATTAACCTACCAATTTTATTGGTTGTTGGCAATTATTTAATTGTATTTAAGTAACAGATAAAGTGGTTTTATGTGTTTTGTATTGTCTGAAGAAGGTTTGACGAAACGTTTGATGTGATTTACACTGCGTACTTTTTCTGTGTACTGTGGATTGTTGTGATGTGTTTACAAGCCCTATTAAACCTTGACTTCGATTTTGAGCCTTTTCGTTGTTGAACTGGTGCTTCTCTTTGGTTATTTGTGAAGCCGGCACCTTCCTTTGGATACAGTTATTTGTTTGGCATGGACGATTCAACGATGAGTGCTCAAGAAGGTGAGGGCAGGAGAAACGAAATTGGTGAGCTTCGGAAGCTCATCGATCAGCTAACACAGTTAGTTGGCCTCCTGACGCCCGTCAGCCAATCCGTGGCGACGCTATTGAGTTCAATCTCTTTGCCTGGGAACCAGGAAGCTTTGAGGCGTATTGCTTTGAATGAAGATACGCCCGTACACAATGACAATGGTGGAAACAACGCTAACGAGCAAGACGAAACAAATTTGGATATACTGAACGATTTTCCATGTTTTTCATTTGAAGAAACTCAAGATAGGCGCCCATTGCAACAACGGCGTGCTGTTAGTAAAACCAAGGACATGACCAATAGACCATGGTCTAAACAAGGTACTGACACTCTCTTTAGTGATGTAGTGAACGTCAAGTTTGATTTTTCAAACAAAAAGAATGTGGCTACTGCCAAAGGAAACTATAATCAAATGACAAATGAACTGCATTTTCATTTAAACAAATATAAGATGCTTGAAATGGATAACGCTTACCTTAGGCACTGTTTAAAATTACAAATAGTACCTAAAGGTTTACGGGTAAGCAAGTATCCAAATAATGTATATGAAGGGACTGATTTTTATAATAACTTGTTAAAGGCTTTTGATAATTGTGGTTTTGCGATCATGGAAGCCATAATCTTAAACAATGAAAGTGAAATGTCTAAACTGTCTAACACAATTGAAGAAATTAATAAAGCAGTAGTTAATGATCTTTTGTTTACAGTAGAGGAACATAGAGTTAAGTACAAAAGATTATTAAAGGACATTGAATCTCATTGCATTGAAGTGCAAAATAGGAAATTTGGTAAAATTGATAGGGACATGTATGAATACAAAAATAAGATACAATATCCCAAACCTAAGTTTTGGAACAGGAGAGTAAATTTGGATTTACAAAATGAGAATGATGGAGTTATATTACATGGCAGTCCTATACATGCAGATGAAGACATTGACCTGGAAGAGTTTCCCCCTTTGCGTAGATCCGAAAGGTTGATGCAGAAGGAACCTGTTAATTATAATTCAAAAAACTTCACACGGAGGGGGGGCACCCAGTTTGGAGGCACGAACAGTGGAACCAATACTAGAGACACTGAATGAAAGAAAAAAATGGACTTTCAATGATTTTAATATATTTAATTATTCAAATACTACACTCACTAGGACACATTTTGATGTTTTTTTCCAAGGGTTTTGGGTTTATACCACAACGTAGGACTAATTTGTTTAAACTACTAGTTGATATAAAACTATTTATTAGAAAGAAAAACTTGGAAATATTTTTTAAAGGTAACTGTACTACAGGCACAAGTGATGAACTAAGACGTAAGAATACATTCAATCCCCCTTTACATCCCCAGTTAAAAAACTTTGAATTAAAAATAGAACATGAATTGAGAAAATCTTTGACTAAGCATTATGTCCATCCTAATTTGACTGACAATGAGGAAAAAATTTTGGACAATTTGAGTAAGGACAAGTCTATCAGGATTATGAAACCTGATAAAGGTGGGGGGTTGTTTTTATGGACCGTTTTGTTTATGAAGGGAAGATGTTAAATATTTTGAACAACACAGATAAATATAGTAGGACCTCTTTGAATGAAATTCATATAGCGTACAACAGGATACGGGGACTATTACAGGACCTACTACTTGAGGGATCCATTGATCTAAAAACTTACAATTTTTTGACTGTTACAAAACCTAAAATACCTTCCATCTTTAGGATCCCGAAGGTACATAAAGATTTAAATGACCCACCTCTTAGAGCTATTGTTTCCTCAGAGGGATCTATCACTGCACCTCTTGCTAAGTACATCGACGTCAAGATAAAGCACTTGGTAAATGGAAATAACAACATTTTAAAAGATTCATGGGATTTTCTTAGAAAAATAAAAACCTCCATGCACAAAGACACAACAGGATTCGGTACTCTAGATGTTATAAATTTATTTACAAGTATCCCACACGAAACTGGTTTAATGTGGTTTGAAGAAATGTTATTACCTTTAAAAAATATTTCCCAAAGTGATTTTACTACTATTTTAGTCCTTATGGAAGTTGTCCTTAAGTACAATTTTTTATTCTTTGAAGGTGAATACTACAGGCAGACTAGGGGAGTAGCCTTGGGGTCTCATTGTGCACCTACGTATGCAAACATTATTATGGCATACTGGGAGAATAAGTACATCTTGATTCCAAAGTTTATTGACAAGTGGACCTTGTACTGTAGATTCTTGGGTGATCTATGTTTTTTCTGGAAAGGTACAAAGGATGATTTTGACATATTTGTGGAATATATAAATGGGACAACTCAATTTCTCCAATTCACAAAGAAATTTGACACTAGAGAGGTATTTTACTTGGATGTCAATATTATCAAGGCTGATGACACATTTGTTTCCAAGGTACATAGAAAGGAGACATTTTCAAATACTTATTTGCATTTTTCTAGTTCCCACCCGTTTCATCAGAAAAAAAGTGTATTGAAAGGGCAACTAGTCCGAATATGTAGGATGACCTCAGATGATGAAACTTTTATTAAGGAATGTGACACCTTGTATAAGATGTTCACTGAAAGAGGCTATCCAAAAGTATTATTTGAGGACATAAAGAATGAAGTCCTTGAGGGGAGAAAAACTAGATTTGTACCAATACTTGGTAAGTTAGAAGTTGTAGCGGGAACACATTCAGGGGTTGACCCTAAAGAGGGATTTGTATAAGGTCTTATTACCACTTATGATGGTCAATCTAGTATAGTGAAAAATTTTTTGAAAATGAATGGACAAATTTTTCTAAAGTCTCGGACCTTGGTCATATTTTTGAAAATGACATCAAATTTATTTATAAGAAGGCTAGTAACATAAAAGGAATTATAGAGAGGGGTTCTAGAGGGATTACCGACAAAAGAAAGAAAAAAGCTGGGGTTTTTAAATGTGGGGCCTGCAAGTATTGTACATACTTAAAAACAGGTAACAGCTGCTATTTAGGTGCTAGAAACAAAACTCTGACATGTAAATCCTTTGTTAACTGTAACACAAAAGGGATCATTTATATCACTTTGTGTAAGAATTGTAACGCCTTTTATGTGGGTAAAAGCGAAAGAAGAATCAAACAAAGGATTTACGAACACACATACGATATCAGAACATCATGTGCCAATAATTCTCTGTATAAACACACCTTAATTTCTAAGGATTCTAGTTTTGAATTTTTTGTTGTGGAGGTGGTACCCATTGACCCGAGAGGGAGAATGTGGGAAACATTATTAGAATACAGAGAACTATTTTGGCAGATAATCTTAGAATCCAATAAATACCCTGGGATTAATGACATGTTTTCTTTAGCACCTGTTTTAAAATTAAGGGCAGCTAAATTATAACAACTTACATATAAAAACTTATTAAATCAACACTAACATAGTATAACATTTTTTATTATTATTTTTTAAGTATTGGAAGTTGCAATATCAATTTTTGCCAGTAGAGTGTAGTATTGTTTTTATTCATTCATTAATAGTTGTTCATTACAAACTTTTGTGTAAGTATTTTTTAAAAATGACCATGTTTTAATATGTATTTATTAAATTTGATTATACATATTGCTTATCCACTATGTAGATAGGACATTTTGGATATTTTATTGATTTAGTTTTCTATTTTGCATTGAAAATGGCATTTTACAGGTTTTTTATTAACTACTATGGTATTTAATTAACCTACCAATTTTATTGGTTGTTGGCAATTATTTAATTGTATTTAAGTAACAGATAAAGTGGTTTTATGTGTTTTGTATTGTCTGAAGAAGGTTTGACGAAACGTTTGATGTGATTTACACTGCGTACTTTTTCTGTGTACTGTGGATTGCTGTGGTGTGTTTACAAGCCCTATTAAACCTTGACTTCGATTTTGAGCCTTTTTTTGAGCCTTTTCGTTGTTGAACTGGTGCTTCTCTTTGGTTATTTGTCAAGCCGGCACCTTCCTTTGGATACAGACATCTATAAAATAGTTATTAGGCTTTCTGGTGATCAGCAGTCTCCAGAAAATAATGTCCATGTACTCCTTCTCTCACCAGGAGAAAACAGAAGTACTAATCCCAAGATGACTACTGAGAGGCAGAATGTGGGCTTGCTAATAACTGGTGATCTTGATATAGATGTTTAAAGGTAAGATGAAAAAAAATTGTTTATCCTAAACCCTGCAATGTGCACTAAGCAGTTAGATATGAAAGTGGGTAACTTAATTTTTAGCTATCTAAGTGGAAAGACACTATTTTTAAAAGAGCAAAGACATATTAAAAGGGGGTGGGCACTTTTGTATTCTGGTACTATGGAATACAGTAGGAAGGACAGTAAATTTAAATAGCTGAAGGGGACTGATTTCACAAAATGATAATCTTGTGCTTACAGCAGCCAGTGAAAGGAGAGAGGGAAGGAAATATGTGGTCAAATTAATATAAGGGAAAGGCATCTAGAATGACAGTGGTGTTTAAGAACACAACAGTAACAGGGTTGAAGGGAGGGAAAAATTTTGTCTGACTCACAAGAGGCAGAGCTGTGGTCTCTTTTCAAGTTTAAATATGCAATTAACAGTAAATTCCTGAGCATCCTTGACTCCCATGCTCCTGCATGTACTATAAAGACTAAATCTAATACTGCTCCATGGCTCACAAAGGAAACTAAGATAAAAATCAAACTTAGAAATATAGTCTGGACAAATGGCGAACAACTAAAGCCCTCCTCGACCAAGTGAGATATTGTCAACTTAGAAATGATACAAAAAAACTCATTTTGCTAGACAAAAAAAAAAAAAAAAAAAAAACTACTACCAGAACCTCCAATTTAAACACCAAAACAATCCCCAAAAGTTTTGAGCAGGTATTAACCGACTCCTTCATCCAGGACAATCTACTACCCCAACCCCATCAAACTACACCCATAAATCCCGAGAAACTGCTGCCACTGCCTTTAATGGCTTTTCCACTGAAACTATTCAGTCCTTAGCTAACCAATTTACTCGCACTGACTCTAACTCTACCACTAACACACCCACTTCTCATTCCCCCTTTAACTTCCAACCTGTTTCTACCACTTTTATCCGATCCCTTATCAAAAAACTAAAACCAACCACCTTTCTGCTGACTTTCCTGCAGAGTACCTACAAAAAGCTGCCGACTCCATAGCTTTCCCCATCCCTATCCTAATCAATAGAACATTAACTGATGGAACTGTTCCCTCAATCTGGAAAATATCCCATGTTATCCCACTCCACAAAGGTGGAAGTTCAACAAAACTATCCAGCTACAGACCCATTGCCATTCTTTCACCAGTAGCCAAATTGAAGTGCGTTCATAAGTAGCTTATGGACCATCTCATTCAGAACAGTCTGCTTGCCAACTCTCAGCATGGCTTTAGGCTACATCACAGCACCACCTCTGCCCCCCTTTCTTTTAAAAATACCATAATCCAAAATAGGAACAAAAACAGGCTATCTTCAACCCTATTTCTAAACCTGTCGAAGGCTTTTGATACAGTCAACCACAAATTACTCATTTATTCCCTAAAATCTATCTCCCTAGATAAACATGCTATTCAGTGTTTTTTATTCTATCTGAATGGAAGACAACAGGCTGTATTATGGCAGGCCAAACTATCCACCCTGCTACCTCTCACCCTTGGTGTCCCTCAGGGCTCTATTCTAGGTCCTCTATCTTCTATCTTCATCAACAATCTTCACACTGCCATCCCTGATGCAACATGCATTAAATATGCAGATGATTCTACCCTGATCTGTACGGCCTCCTCCCCTTTAGACCTGCAAACCTTAACACAAAACACATTTAACACAGTTGAAAATTGGGTCTCTAATCACTGTCTTTTGTTAAATCCCAACCAAACTAAACTGCTTGTCTTTAACCCCGCCAGTAGACCCACCCCATTTTCCTTCTCCATAACATCCAACAACGGTACCTCTATCTCTACAGATGACCATACCAAACTTTTAGGAGTAATAGTGGACAATAATCTCAAATTTGATCTGCAGATCAATAAAACTATAAAAGCATTAATAAGAAGCTTGGCTCATTATATACAGGAGCAAACCTTTTCTAACTCCATTAGCTAGGACTGCAATCGCCCGCTCGCACCTACTCTCTCCACTTCTATATGCCTCCCCCATACTCTCCAATTTGAGCAAAACTGAACTTAGTAAGCTGTCTCACTGTTACAACCATATTGCCAGATTTGCCATAGGCTCAACAAATAGGACACATCACTGTCAAAACCTCAGTCTACTCAGGTGGCTAGAAATGCCCAGTCTACTGCTGTTTAATCAGCTTATAGTAGCACACAAAATTCTATACCACCATGAAAATACTCCGGCATTCAAAAATTTCATAAAACCATGCAGTAATTCAAGGCAACTATGATCATCCAATAAACTGTTTGCCCAAACCCACAAAGCCAATAACTCAGCCAGTGACTCCCTGTTTGCCAACATCATTGGTAAAACTTGGAATTCACTTCCATCTAACCTTACTCACAAACCTTCTTTAAGTCACTTCAAAAAAGGCCTCAAACAGTATTTTAAAGAGCACTGGCTTTGTTCCTGTACTAACCCTGATTAATCACTACTTATTCAATGCCTTATTTAAATTAATATTGTATGCATCTCTTGCTCATAACAGCTTGCTGCAACTGTTGTTTTTATATACTATTATACACTGTGTATATTGTGAGTACCTACTAGAGGGCTTTGTAAATATGTGTGACTTATATCTATTATCTTCTATCTGTGTTATCTGGAGCTTTTCTCCCTGGGCCTCTGCTGAAAATGTATATATATATCCAGTTGGACTATCCTGGTCAACAAATGTAAAATAAATTAATAAAATAAATAATTAAAAGCAGAATACAAGTAAAACATAGTGTAAAGAAAACAAATCATTGTATACAAAATAGTAAAAGGTAATAAAGTAATACAAAGTACAAGAAATCAAAAGCAAACTAACCTTTCCCTCACAGCAAACTGTGGCAGAGTCTGGGTGAGCTTTTCCAGTAAAGCCACTTGTGCGGGATGAGACGAGCTGGCCTAGTGCATGAAAATTGATGAAGTCAAGGAATCATTGGATGAGTGCATTAGTGCAGGAATAGTTACAGTCTATGGTGGGGTAGTTAAAGTCAACAAGGATCAGGGTGATCGAGGTACCTTGATCGAGTCAAGTTGATCCAGGTAGGAGGAGTGGGTGTCCTGCCACCTGTCAGTTACACATGGAGTACTTCCAGTGTGTCATGCTGGCAAACCAGTCTGGAAGTGTGCCTGTCCTTAATGAAGATAGAGACTGATATAATTGGACAATTATGCAACTACAATGAATGATCATGGTGATATGAGCTTACCAGGTCAGAATGGCTGTGGGTAGTGCAGTGGCCTTATAGCATGGAGATATGCCATATCCATCACATATCAAGCAAATAAGATGGACAATGTGAAAAAAAACACTGGAGGCATACCTGGCATGCCCTTCTCTGACTCCTGAAGTGACATAATCATGTAAAGATAGACACATGCACAACAAGTCAGTAGTAAGTGCATACACAGCATCAGGTAGCATTTAAAATGATGTATAACACACATTACATAACATATACACATACTGGATGGGCAGTGCGGTTGTAGTGACTACAAGTGTCCTATGTAGATGTACAAGATGTACTTAACAATATTGCACTATGGTAACCACATAGACTGCCTTACCAAACCTATTCTCCCCAGTTAGGAACTGAAGCCTCCAGCATAAAGTAGTACTTGTAGGTTAAAAAAAACCACAAACAACAGGGGAGTATATACCTCAGCCATAACAAGAGGCAGTGTATACAAATGATACTGATCGCACTAACACACTATGCGGTGACAAGTGATGCTGGTGCCCAGAATAGGTGCTGTGAAAGGAAACAAGCCAACATTAATATCAAAGGTCATACTTGTGCTTAACAGTGTATGTAACACTATAGCATATATATGAAAAACTCACCAGGTCTGTCAACCCTTATTGGTGAATGCATCATCTATCACACAGGTGTACCTGTAGGTTACAATGGAACACAAGCAAAAGGTGAGCATATCCTTCAGCTGTATCATGAAAAAGAGGCACACTAATGATTCTGATGACACTAATAAACTATGGAGATTCTTATATGACAAGCTGTGCTGTTTTCTTGATTATGGACCTATGCAATTCAAACACACAATGATACATATGGTGCTGACAGTGTTATCCATGCATTGTTGAGATAATATAACATGTTATGACACTTATTGTGTGTATCTGCATCTGGTGTGTTTTGCTGTACATGACATAGTTCCTCTGCAAGATGTGTGAACGAATAGCATTGAATGACAACCATATTATGCACCAGTGTTTTTGAACATTGGACATACCTGTTTGCCCTGGAACACCTGCCTTAATACCTCCCCTGCATATACGATGATCTTGGTGGATGTTATGATGTGTGGTCAAGAACATTGTTATGGCATCTGGTAGAGACAATAGAGATCCACCTCCAAGAGCATTCCTCTCCTTCTCTTAGCAATAGAGCTTCTTGACTGCACTGAGGATCATTCAAAGCAACATTGCTGTCAGGCCTCTCTTGAATGTTTAAGTCCACCAATAGCATTGATCATGTTGGCAATATCCCTCCAGACTTGCTGTCTCCACACAGTATTGCCCATCCATCCTAGCAAATTTCAGCCATGTTGGCACAGACCCTCTTTAATAAATTCATTTTCCATCGTGAAAAATTATAACGTGATTATTGCTAGACATCTAAAAGAATGCATGATATGTATATATCAGATTTTATACAATAGGTTCCCATAATGACATCTCATCTTTCAAAGTATACATAAATTGAGTGTCTCACCTCTCATGTACGGTGCATTGCTATGCAAAAGATTCTGTGTATATCATATTACTGTCATGTCTAGATAAGCATAAAGAATGTGCATGAATAGCTGAGCCATATGTCTTAACATCATCAGCATACAGCTCACTGCATTCCACATCTTAGATTAAGTCATATAGGGGATTTGAGCATATCTCAGTTGATGGTTTGACAAGTAAGATGTAATCACATGACCATTGTACCACAACTTTAATAATGCAAAAAATGGTGTTATCACAGAAACGTGCTACAACTGCCAATTCTACGTCAAGCATATGGGAGACATGACAGATGTAATTGTAGTCAGTGACGAAGATCTGCACATATCTGACCTTCATCAAATGGTAAGTGACATATTTATCTCAATGTATTAAAACACCAAGGTAGAACAACATTAACTTATGAAAAATGAAAAGTTATGTGGTCATGGCTAGATGTGACGATAATAACCAAGTTAAATGCGAAGTGATCCTGAGGTCCCCCCAGTTTCTATGAATGGTAGCTTTGTATGAGTAACCACCATTGAATATTTACGACCAACCAACTTGTGTAAACCAAGAAACTACAAAAAGTGCCGACTGCACACAAGAAAGAACACTGGAAAAACCACAATCAACTTTATTACAAGCTGTAAACACAAAAATACCAATGAAGGTAAGCGCTTTCGGCAAGTACCAATGACCCGCCTTCTTCAGACAATGAGTAAGCAAGGGCAAAATCAATTTATACTAGGCTTTAAGACAATGCACCAATGATGTAAAAGGCGCGTAAAAAAATGATGACATCAGTTACTTATTTATATCGCTATGAATTAAAAACAAACCACATTCTTAAATAGCATAAAATATGCATTAACAGTTTTTACTGTGATAACTTAAAATAAATTAAACTAAATTGACCATCCAAAAACAAACATTATTGTTATATTAAAAACACAGGTAAAAACCTTGAAGATAAACTGGAATATAAATGGCTCCAAAAAAATTCTAAAACCAGTCGGCACCATTGAATATTTGTAAGTCAGACCAAGAACATACAACTTGTGGACAATCCCATAAATTGTCATTATCCATAAGCTTACTACAGATGTACAAAATAAATCTTAATTACTGACAGATATGCATCCATGCATGTCGTCCATATCCAAAGTTTTCCAGGACAGGTTTGCTTATAGCAATAAAGCTGCATATGGGTAAAGTCTCAATGGCCATGTATCCATATGCATGCATATTGGGGAGTCTACCCCCATGTTTATATAACTGATATATTGATGTGCAGAGAATTTCCCAAACAAAATAATGCATGAAATATGTTCAGGAAGTAAATCCAGTTGAATACATTTTCTATGTAAATAAAAAAAAGTTATTATTTTGTTATCATGTTATTGCACTATATTTCTTCTGTATTTCTGGAACCTATGTATTATAATTCTCTATATGTGCTTGTAACATTTTTTACTGTAATTTGTCTGTATTGGAGCTTTTCTCCTCGGGTCTCCACTGAAAATGGGTTTCTAGCCCAGTTGGACTAACCCAGTTAACAAATGGATAAATAAATAAATAAATAAATAAATACAGTATCACACAGAACGAAACATATTAGAGTAATAATGAGAATTGTTATTCCATAAGAGCAGTATAAGCAGCTAAGCTCATGATAGCTTAGCTCTTTGATGATAGCAGTCAAGCAGTTATACACAACAGTGAGGTTAGCTCAGTGCAAATGCCTGTTAAGTTCTATTTGCACCATACACAATTAATGAGTTTTATTAGCATACAATGTTTTGGCATACCATTAGCAAACATTCAAATAAGTTCTTGAATCTCAGCTCATTAACCTATAGCTCAGTGTTAGGTGTACAATGCCCAGTACAAATTCTCAATAGTTATCGATGCAGAAGAATATCTGTTACACATGCCCAATACTGCCAATAATCTGCTACCACCTTATATGCGCCATTATTAAAATGCGATATTGATACATTTTCCTGTTAGACCCTTGCTACCTTTGAACTGAGTGGGACCTCAGTGAGCATTTTTAAGGCATTTTTCATCAACCTTCGAAAAGCATCAAGAAAATGTTGATCAAGAGGAGCTGGGGCACATCTGATAACTCAAATGTAGTGATGAGACGACCCTTCAGATACTGGCCGCCTATATTGGACATGAGTTGAGGATACAATCATGCCCAAGGAATTTTGCACAGATCAACATTTGGACTCAGACTGCAAGGGAGCTCTAAGGATGAACAGAGATCTTCAGGACAGGTGTGCAGGTCCGGAATTGATAAGACAACCTTCACAGTAGAAACTAGGATGACCTGTGGAACAGGATTGCTCATGTTTGAGCACAGCCTGAGATGCCTACACTAAGTGTCAAAGACCACACCTTAACACCTACTTCTTACTGTTAGCATTAACTGATCATATGTGATTAGATGAAGTAGGGTCCGTTGGTATTCTGTAATATATGTATGAATATGACTAGGAAATTCTTAATGGAATTAAAATGCTATATTTAAACATTGATGGATGCCTAAGTATGCATACTGATATCATCTGCATACTAGCTGGGCAAACAAGTAGGTGGGCAGGATATTTAAGTATCATCATGTATTTAAAAGGAAAGCAAGTATTCCACAGATCCCAATGAAAATGCTAGTCATTCAGAGAAGCCTTTCAGCCATAACAATGTATATGGAGGTAGATTGTCCATATATTAATATGTTTCAAGGCTGTGCACTGACCTAGGGAGTAATCTGTATACTTATTTCATTTTGGATTGCATTAATGCCTACAGAGAATAGGCCATGGATGACTATGCATTTTGCTGTTATCCACAATTCTTCAAGAATGCACTATATTGATTACTTTCTTAACACTGATAGATGTGGTATTCCATTGCAATGATTATAAAAAAATTAATTTAAGAGCTTTGCCCTAGGTATTCATTAATATGTATCCACCTGCAGTACTACTTGACTGAATCAGAAAATTGTAACATTAATGTAGGTGACCGTATGATTGTGTACTAAGAAAATTGGATATACATCAAAGTTGGAGAAGTAAGCACTTCATTGTGGTATAGCTAAAGGTTTAGCACTTTTGGATTACACTATTACCTGCATTTCTAACTGCTATCTTGTTTTGGGTTTGAACCCCTATGATAACTTTTAATTCCTGTCATGGAAGTTTTTTTTTTAACATTCAGACGTGTGCTATGTTTAACCTATCTGAGGTCATTTCTGTTTTCTAGCACAAGAATCTTTTATGCTGCAGATGACTACACATTCCTTCATTACCCGTGGTACTTGCAGATACTTTCATGCCATTTAAATATTTGCCTCATATATTCTTATGCTCCTATTGCAGCTTGTATAGAGCATTCAAAATAAATGTATGCTCAGCATTATTTATTGCATTAATAGCAGTCACATATATTACCATTTGACTGACCTAAGAAATGCTGGGAGCATAGCTGAAGGGTTAACAAGATAAGCAAATTCAATGACTACAGTCTACATTACCTTGATTTTGTGCATTCAACTCCCCCATAAGACATTTAAGTGTTGTAATGCACTGCTATGTGTTTGCTAGGAGATAGACTTGCTTCTTTACTCGCAACATCTGTAGATAGATTTTCATTGTTGGCTTACCTTCTCCCCTTATTGTGAGATACTTACATTTTTGTCCATGTCTATACTTTCTAGGATAATGTGGATGTTTATATGTGATGTACACCATCTATTTGTAAATCTGTCAAGATATCATAATTTGTAAACAGTCTACATATATTGTTGCATTGCTATTTTATGAGTCTGTGTACTATTGCCCACTTATGCAGCATTTGTCCTTTACATGATGTATGTTATATGACTGTATATAAACACTACATGTATGACTGAAGGATATAGGTTGAAAATGTAAAGATCATCCCACTAACATTACTGTGAATATAGCATTACCCTTATTTAATATAATTGAAAAATGTGCCCAATGCAGATCACACCATTCTTCGGATGATACACTGGGACTGCCTCACATGTTATCCAAATATCACCTTGTATATCATTGTTAATGTACAGCCAGGACACATGTCATGTCATGTTTCACCTGCATAGTCACAGATCACTGGTATTAGATTTACATTAAGTTCTTCTAGGAGAGCAACAAACAAGTAACTAGTCAGGTAGGGTTCTGTATTTGAGTATTAATCTAAGTGAATAATGTACATTTAAATCCACCTTTTGGTTACTTCTAGTCAGTTCTTATAGTGTGTGTGTGTGTGTGTGTGTGTGTGTGTGTGTGTGTGTGTGTGTGTGTGTGTGTGTGTGTGTGTGTGTGTGTGTGTGTGATATAAATGGCTCTCTATGTAAACTGTGGCCTAGGATTGTTTAATACTACTGTATAATATGGTTAATTTTCTGTGAGTAAATTCTGAACTGAATTATCGTAATGTTAGAATCTGTTTAACCTCAAAACACACAATCAGTTTTGAAACTTAATCTTTCTTCACTTTTTATTCTTGCAAGTGATGATGACTGCATTTAGCAGAGCCTTGAGCATTGAACATGTGCACAAGCTGGAGGAGCAGTGAAGGGTGAGAGATATGTTTTATTATCTTCAGCCTTGTTTCTGCTCTGCAGGATATTAGCATGTGCCCATCTCCTGGATGTCATGTGAATGTTATTCAGATGTCATCTATGCATGCAAATTAGATGGCAAGATTCCCAACATGCATCCACAAAAACATATATTGCAGTCTTAATTTTTGCTGAGCAATTTGTTTTGTGGAATCTGCATGTGTATGAGTCCTTCAATTACTAATGGCTTATTTTGAGGTTATACGCTGTTTGATGATACGACCAAAATCATAGTCAGCTTTGTTATACTTGCACAGTTAGTTTTTTATTGTAGAGAAGACAACCCTGCTGCAGGATTGTTCTTGAACTTAACAGAGCTTCCTCAGAGTAAATGAAATTGCATTACTTTTCTGCTGTTTAAATACAAATTTTAGTGCCAACAAGAACTAAATTTAAAGAGGAATATACTAAACAACTTAATTTAATATTAAGTATAATTTGTCATTATGTGTTAGTTCAGATATCGCCAACTGCAATGCTGTGTAACAATCTCCTTGCTTCCATGTTTATATATCTTGATAGTTGACATATAGTAAGTATTTCTCATAATCATCAGCATGTTACCTTATTCTTCCTGCATTGTTTATTGCATTACACATTTCATTCTTGTCTGCCATACCTTCATGCACAGGTATGCTTCTGTATGTATACCAGTGTTACATATGGCATTTTGATTAGGTACTGCACACGCCTGTCCCTCAGCTTTATGACGATTACTTTTGTTAACCTCTTGTTGACATGTTCTTCCCATGTGTGCCTTCCCATATCTACTTCATTATACATACATATATACGTATGTTGCTGCATCCCATACAATGCTGCATGTTTCTTGGCTGATGTGTACTCCCTTTCATTGATGCTGTGCATGAATGAACATATTCTTATATCTAATCTACAGGTCTCATGTTGTAGCAATAAGTAGTGCATTGTAGTGTTGCTTTTAGTGTGAAATTCCTCATTATACATGCAGTGTAAAACTTATTTGTTTCATAGGTATGTTTCATTCTGGTCAATCCTTGACATGTTGTCATTACTCATGTTGCTGTATGCTGTATAGTGTGTTGTCTGACACTGTTACACATCACTATGTTATGTGTATATCTATGCTGTTGTTGTGAGGCAACACTGTGTGAACATCTGTACTTCTGTACAAGTGGTTTGTCATGACTCAAAGGTGTGGCATACTATATTTAATGGAATTGTGAAACCTGTTCCTTAATAAAACACTGTTACGATAACCTGAGATATCTTTGAATTTTAAAGGACATATAAATAAGAGTTATTCCTCACCTAATTTATTAAGTATACAAATTGCTTTGCTAGCTTTTGTTGGTTTGACAGATATGCTACAAAATATTAAGATAACTTGCTGTGGTTGGGGGCCTCACCGCAGGGTCCACTGGTGTCTAAAACCAGCTATGACAACAACCACAGACAAATGATATTGCCAGTGGTCTGCTCAGCAATCATCATCAGCATGGGGTGGGATTGATACTACAGGACATAGTGCATTAACTGTCAGTGTTATTCTAATGCAATGTAGGTTGCCAATACTGATGGCTCACACTATGGTCCTATCTGCCCCTACCACATATGGAAACACTTGGCCTATGTTGCTCCACAGAGGAGACTGATAGGGTGAGCCAGCATGTGGAGACACAGTGTGGGGAGGAGCATGACTTTCAGCTGACTGTCTGGTCATGACTGCCTGGACGACATCAGATGGGCCAGCAGCAGACATGTGTGCACATTACAGCACAGATATTTATGCCTGATGAGCAAGGGTTGGTCTGCTGAGGAAGGGGGCTGCTTCTGCCATATGGCTCTTAGTTAAGCAGAGTAAGGGCATGCAAAACCCTGCCCATACTATGACACTGTTGTAGTACTGCCATAGCCAGGCATTCAGTGGACCTTGCCATAGATAACATACTTTCATTCTGTGCAGCTAAAGCCCCCATGATCTCATCATGACTATGTTCTTGTCCTTCATGCAGCACACCTAGCTGGTGTGCAACATAATTTCTGGGATGGGCAAGTGAATCGATGTCAGATTCATGATGTCACTGGGAATATTCATTTGCCTGTAGGAGTAGGCAGACACTGTCTGACACATGCCCATGCACACCAGCTACACACCTATATCTACTGAGGCAGCAGTACTCATGTGTTGTGAAGAACTGTCAACATTACCAGCAAACTCAACATGGGGCTCTGTTCCACAGGGCTCATCCTGTCCATCATCTGATGTCCCTTCATTTTCAGAATGGGTTGACAAGTTTTCCTCCACATATGAAGCGACAACCTGATTCATGTGACTGTCACCATTTGGGCCAGACTGTATCACCAAATCTGTGTCCTGTTTGTCAGGGGCCATGCTACATAACTGAGACACATCAGATCCCACACTGGGATCAGTGGACAGACGTATGGAGGATAAAAGCAGTGGATGTGGAAAAAGAAAAGACAGATGACGCAGTTCTGGAAAATGTGCTTTTATCATATGCTGAATATCATTAGTGACACATGCCACATATATCTCAGTACAGTGCTATAGATAATAATGACTTACCAGGATGTCTTGTATGTGTATGTCCCACAGACCCTATATAACAGTGACTTGTACATATGCAAAATACATGACATATGTGAGGAATACAAGCATAACAAACACCTGGCATGTCCTCATAGGAAACGTCACTGGAGATGAGGAGTAAAATGCAACTGTTGTAGGGAAACAAAGGCATAAACACAGCCTTCTTTAACACATACGTTCCAGCATGTACCATTCTAGCAGAGGTAAAATACACAGTGGGTAATATATTCACATACCAGGTGTTTATGATTAAGATACTGATGGCAGTAGAAGGACACAGTATTAATGGAGGACAGTAACAGGAGTAACAGCAATGACATGTATGAAAGTGAGGTAATAGCAGACCACTGACAGATTCCAGATGTGGTGAGTTTATCTGTCGTAATGTGCATCCTACAGTGGGAAAGTACAGTCAAAGCAAACACTGTCATGTATGCAGTCAATGGGATAGCCACATGATGCTATATACCACACAGTAACAGATATTTTGATAGTTGTAATGTATGGTGAACCTGTTGGCCAGATGTCCCTTTGTAGAAAACCAGCAACATTATTTCATACAACACAGGTCTGCTACACATTGCTGCAGCCTATGAACATGTTGGGAAACCATACTTGGTCTGTCTGTAGGTGCACCTGCTTGACTCATGCCTCCAAAAGATGTACCTGTATTTTACAATGTGAAGGAAATATCAATATGATAGTATACAGCACTGGCATAACAGGAGGCTGAGGCAATAACAGGTAATGAGCAAAGTAGCAGTATATGGAAACACTGCCATATCCTTCTGTTGATCAGAAGTGGATGGCCCTGTACAAATAAATGCAGACATTACACATGTTGGTTGCACTGCTATATATATGTACTGATGTTGCATGGCTGCATGTCATTACACTTATACTGGTCATCATCACCCTGTGTGGACCCATATGCACAATGCAATTCTGATGCTGCATCCCATGCAGTGATGCAAAAAACTGAATTCTCATCAGGGGGTGTCAATGGTATCAATGGTTTCCACCATTCTTGGCATCCATCAGCCTCTCATACCAGCGTACCCTGTTGACTGCATGAAGGATCATGTCAGGGCACTGTCAGCATCAGGTCTCAAGGGAACTATTGTGACCTCCCACAGAATTAATCATATTTGTGAAGTTGGTCCAGACTACATTCCTCCATACCTGTATTTCTTGCTCATCCAAGGAGTCTCCTTCCATGTTGGTGCACAGCATCTATTATAATTTTGTTTTTCTGTGGGGAAAAATTACTGCTGTTAAATCTGTTTGCCACCTGAAAGACAGTTATATGTACATAGTTAAATTGATATGGGGGCCTCCATATGGAGATGGTTATGTGGACAGCCTATAACAATTTAACCTCTCTGCAGTCCAGCACAATCCAAAATCTAGAAATTATTCCCTCTGCCATATAGTACAATGACAAATAAAACCATATGTGATATAAAAGCAATGCATGAATACATAACTCTTGGAGCAACAGCATATGTTGTGATATTTGTAGTGGCTGTCTGTGGGCTTTGAACTCTTTAAAGTAGATATCATTATAGTGAAGGGCCAAACACATGAGCATCGCACCACATGAGATACACACTCTGCATGCAGTTCACATTAACATACTATACATAACATGTAAAACAGAGATGTATGATGTCTGTAGCTGTAATGTAATTTGAGCCTAAACAGACAACCTGAATATAAAAAGCAGTCATATTAACTTAAACTGTTATAAATGATGAGCTTATATAAACACAATCAATACTGAGCAGTGAATATCATCCACATTAGCAGAGTATCTGAAAATTATTAATTGAACAACTTATGGAAAGTGTCAGACAACCTCTACATCCATAAGCAAACCACAAACAGTACATGGTAAGCAGACATAATCACAGATCTTGTTTTATTGAGGCAATAGCTTGAGTATATGTTTTAATAAGCATCAATAAATAATGTAATACCTTAGAAATGCTAGTCAATACTCAAGATTGCATTTAGAGATGGCTACCCATGTCCAGGAGGGTTGTAGGCTCTATCCCCAGTAAGAATGCATGGTGCTCCATCCACTCGTCCGGGTTCCTCTTGAACAGTATCATAGAGATGTTCTGTTTCACATGAATTGGTAGCCTGTTCCAAATATTTGGCAGTCCCTGAGAGATAAATCTGTCCCTCCATCATGTCCTATTTAAGTTGCAGGCAATATTTATGTCCCTGGAATGGGTAACACTAGTCCTGTTTGATTTACGGATATGCACCAAGTTCATTAGGTTTGGGTCTTGGATTGTTCTGTAGGCCAGACATGAGTCTCCCCTAAGAAGTCTATATGATATGGAGTATAATGATAGAGACTTTAGTTGGTCTGTGTAAGGCACATGCGGAATCCCCTTGATCTTCTTTATTAGAAACCTCTGAGGTCTCTCTAATTGCTGCCGATGCTTAGTACAGCACATGCCAAATTGGGTATTATACTCAATTATGGGCCAGGTAAGTGCCGAGTATAGGGGGGTTATAACTTCTTTTTCTCCTGAGGTGATGCCTTTACTAATCAAGTATGCTATGTAGAAAGCTTTCCTTACTACAGTAGACACATAATGGTCAAATTTAATGTCTTAGTCAACTTGTGATCCCAGGTCCCTTACCACTTCATGGGTGCTTAGGGTATTGTTGTTGATTTGACAGTGTGAGGGAACATTGTTTGGGTCGAAGGGAATGATGATGCATTTCTTTGTATTCAGTTAGAGACTGTGACTAATTCACCAATCGCTGGTCTTTGTGAGACCCTCCTGGAGTATACTGACATCATTTGGGAATTCAATGATTGCACCTAGTTTGCAATCATCAGAAACTTGGTCAGCCACAACCCCTTAGTTTTGACCTGAACTTCTGAGAAGTACATACCAAACAGTAGGGGGCCCAGCAGTGACCCTTGTAGCACTCCACTTGTAACAGGTCTGCTGGTTGATGTGGAGTCACCCACTTTGATAGTGTGTCCAGTTTGTGAGCCAGTTGGTAACCCATCTTACATAGAAGGGGTTTGCATAAAGTTTGCTAAGTTTATTGATAATTTGGGAGCTAGGTGTAATGGTTAAGATGTTTACCTTACAGATACAAGGTGCAGGGTTTGAGGCTCACATGGAGCAACTTGCTAGGCTTAAAATGGCCCACAAAGGCAGTTAGCCTTGTAGTTATCTATGAACCTATGCCTGAAAATGGGATTGTGTTGAAAGCCTTTGTCAGGTCGAAGTATGCTGTGCACACAGATTTGCTCTTGTCAATGGCCTTGGTCACATTTTCAAAGAAATCCACCAGATTTAGCAGGCAAGATCTGCTCTTCATGTAGCCAAATTGGGTAGGATCCAGGGTTTGGAGGTCACCTGTGTATTTATATAAGAGGTCAATAATGATATGTTCCATGACTTACAGATGAGGCTGGTCAGGCATATAAGTCTGTAATTCACTGGGTCTGTTGCTAGGCTACCTTTGTGGAGGGGAATAACTGTTGCTGTTCTCCATTCCGCAGGAGCAAAGCCTGTGGTTAGGCTACGATTGAAAAGGGTACTTAGTGGTAATGGTAGTTTATGTTTTAGCCTATTTAGAAGACAGCCTGTGATGTCTGGCCCCATAGAGGCTGTGTTTTTTGCCTTGGACAAGGCTTTGAGGACCTGCTTTTCAGATATGTAGGGTTGGGGGGAGGTTTGGGGGGGATGATTTGTTGTAAGTTAGGATGGGATAAGGGAGTGAAATTTTGTTGAAACCTATCCTCTAGCAGGTTTGCTATCTCAGTGGGGTCAGTGTGTGTGATATTGGTCATTAGTTCTGCACATGCTTGAGTCCTACCATTTAGGTTATGTGTTTAACTGTAAAATGCCTTATGGTACCCTTGGCTGTACTTGCTAAGTTTCTCTGAAAGGAGCCCTTGGGGGATTTGATGCTTTGTCTCATTTGCCTGTTGAGGCTGAGGAGAGTACTTTTCCATTGCTGGGGCCTTGCCTTTGTTTTCTTGGACAGCAACTTTTTGTGTTTATTATAAAGTTTGCTGATGCTGGATGTCCACCATGGCAGCTTGTACTTATTTGGGGCTCTGACTTTGATTCTTTCTGGTACAGCCAAGTTTATACACTTATGCAAGTGAATGCACAGGGCTTTACTGTAAACTTCAGCATAGTTACCACTTCCAGCTTGGGAGGGCGGCTTGGAATACATTTATAATTTCACCTAGGAGGGTATAGTTTGCCTTGGTGAAGTTTTTTAGTCTGATTTCACCCTTTGTGAGTTCTGGTGCTAGTGCCAACTCTAAGGTGACTGATTTGTGGTCAGTTTTAACTAATGAGGGTTTGACAGTTGTGACAGTGCATCTGTTTGACATGTTAGTGAGGACAAGATCCAGAATGTTTGTTCCCCTTGTTGGGGTATGGACAATTTGTTTCATGGCATTTTAATCCTGACAACCAGCTGACCGTGAGTTTCTCCTTGTCCAACGTGGCGAGTGGGACATCGATGCATCTCACTATGGAGTGTCCAATGCCAAGAACATTTGTTTTTTGAGTGTTACCCCTTACTGGCTTGGTGAGTGAGACACTGGTGTTACTATGTGTCATGGGTGCTGTGGGGACTGTGTTAGTTGTAGCAGTCTTATGTTTTGGAGGTCTCTGATGTTTCAGTAAGTTTTATGAGAGAGCCTCCACGTATGTGGATTTACATGTTTGATGTGTATTATGTATATGAGTAGTGGTATATGTATGGTTAGTGGTACTATGAGCATATGTAGTGGTGGGTGAGTTGACAACCTTCTCCTTGTTACTGTTTTGAGTGAGAGAGAGAGCTTGGATTCTAGAGTCTTGGTGTAAATACATCTCTCGTACTATGTACTGGAGTGTGTTATTAGTAGACGGCTCTGTGTACATGAGATAATTGTGACACTACCTTAGGAGATCCAAGCCAACAAGGTTGGCAGGAGAAACAAGGGTAATCCTAACGTCCAAAATGCTAGGTTGAAGGCTATTGTCACTAGGGGTGGCTATTCAGAATCGATCAAAGAGAAGCCTACTGGAAGGATATTTCTGTCTGGATTTTAGAGAACATTTGTTGAATTTAACTGTTTGGCTTTGGTACACAACTGTGCATCAGTGCATGGTGCTGTGGTGAGATGTACAAGCAAGAAGACATCTGCTCAAATGCAGGGCCTTTACCAGAAGCTAAAAACTTGAAAAAAATTCAAAAGATTCAAAACGACCAATGAAGATGTTTATTGCAAGCTCTTGACCAGCCTCCCTTTACCAAACAGGTTCCAATCAACACATTTCTCTCACAAAAGTGCAGATAGACCGCTTCCATTCCAAAATGTCCTGGAAAATGTGCTCAGAACAAAAAAAACACTACAAAAAGTTCCAGAAGCAGCAAACCTGTATCTGGACTATGCTACAGCTACTAACTACTCTGGTTTCAGTGGGAAACACTAGAAAATGTTTAAAACAGCAGACAGACAGCAGTGAGATACTAAAAATATTCTAAACAGCAGAGAATCAGCAAGGAGGCTCTAAAGAATGTTTTGAACAGTTAATTGATCAATTATTTAAACACTGTTTGGCAGAAAAACCAGAACAAGCATAACAGACAGCTTAAAATAGTAAAAAAATACCAGTAAATACTTAACAAACAGTGAAACTAACAAAATAAACTTTATGAATAGTGAAAACAACAATAACATTTGATTTGCAAGGCACAATAAAGCAGACAGTTGCAGTACAACAGTGTAGTTTAGTACACAGTAAATAAATACAGTATAAAGTAGGTGTCAGGCAATAAAAAAGTGCAATAAATAATATAAATAAGCAAATAAAACAGGCAACTTATGTTTTTTTGGAAGTTCAGAAACCTGCAGTCATCTGGTATCTCAGCTCAGAGTTGTGGCTGGTAGCTCACCTCAGTTTAACTTGGTACAAACAAGCAAAAACCTGCTCAAATGCAGGGCCTAAATTCCAGAAGCTAAAAACTTGAAAAAAATAAATAAATAAAACGATTCAAAAGGACTAATGATTATGCTTATTCGAAGCCCTACACCAGCCTCCCTTTACCAGACAGGTCCAAATCAGCACAATTCTCTCACAAAAGTGCAGGTTGGCCCCTTCCAATCCAAGAGAGCCTGGAAACGTGTTCAGAATAAACAAACCACTACAAACAGTTCCAGAAGCAGCAAGCCTGTATCTGGGATATGCTATAGCTACTAGCTATCCTAGATTCAGTGGGAAATATTAGAAAATGTTTAAAACAGCAGAAAAATAGGAGTGAGACTAAAAAAGCATATAAAACAGCACAGAATTAGCAAGGAGGCTCTAAAGAATGTTTTAAAGAGTTAACCGATCAGTTATTTAAACACTTCTTGGTGTGAAGAACAGATAGCTTAAAAACAGAGAAAAATACAATTAAATACATAACAAACAGTAAAACTAACAAAAAAATTATAAATAGAGAAAACAGCAATAAAATCTGATTTAACAGATGCAATAAAGGAGGCAATTGCAGTACAACAGTGTAGTTTTGTACACAGTAAATAAATACAGTATAAATGTTGGTGGCAGGCAATAAAAAGTGCAGTAAATAGTATAAATAAGCAAAAAAACTGCCAACATGTTTTTGGAAGCTCCGAAGCCTCTAGTCATCTGGCATCTCAGCTCAGAGTTGTGGCTGGTAGCCAACCTCAGTTCAGCTCTTTAAAAACAAGTCGAGTTATTAGCAATATATATGGGAAATCCATGAGTACATCTTTATATAGTGTTCACTTGTGCTGTTTAAATTTGTCTGTACAACTGCATGTGGGAAAGTATGGCTTCTTAGTGAAGCAGACGTACCCACCCATATGAATATAGGTCAATCCCATATCACTCCAGCAAGCCACATACATTTTTTATATTGCTCATAATTTTACATAAATGCATCAATCTAAGCATATACACATACATTTCTAGGAAGTAATAATAACATAAGGACAGAAACATTTCCCACCACAGCAATGCTAGCAGGTAAAATATTACTTTTGCAGCTACCTATGAGTCAGGTATACCTGAAAGTAAGACCAGCTATGTTCATATAGTTTTTAAGTCCTGTTTATACCATATATATAATTAATGAGGTTTATTAAAATTCAAAGTCTTGGAATTCCATGTGTGCTCATCTGCATAAGTTCTCGAAATCTAGTGCATTAATCAATAGCTCAGCATAATGAGAAGGTACTTTATGAAAATGCCCATTAGATATTGTTAAATGAGACCATGTGTAGCACATGCCCATTGTCTTCCAATGATCTGAGAACATGGCATAAGCACCACTTTTAAATTGTGATTTTAATACATTTACAGATCAGACCATTGCTACTTGCAAACTGAGTGGGACCTAAATGAACAATTTATTGAATTGTGATATATCAGCATTCTGAAAATTAACATTGAGATAACTACTTCAAGGAGGCTTCAACATGTCCGGGAACCCAATTGGACAAAGGAGGAGACCACAAAGGTGCTAACCATCTATACTGGAGTGGAGCATTGCATGAAAGCCAGGCCGTGGAACTTTGCAATGATTGTTATATGGAACCAGATTGTGAGGGAGCATTGATGACATATGAGTGCATGTTTACCACCACCACCACCACTTTGATGACCTGCACTGGAGGGTTGCCAAGGTGTGGAGACAGCTAGTAGATGCCTACAGTACGTTTCACAGTCCTATGTATACCTGAAAATTCATATGGAATTCAGAGATATAGCTGTGTCTCAGATATCAGATATTTGTCTTTTAAAGCCATTAAGTAATTAAGTAGTTGCTCTGAAAATTAGCTCATCTGGTTAATTTAGAAGGCAAATCAACTGTTCTTTCTGTAATTATGGTTTGCTTCCCATGTGGTTTATTTGTTTATATTGTTTACATGTACATAATCATGAACATTTTAAATGTTTCTGTTTACCAACATTTAAGGACATAATTTCACACTTCCATTATAGTCATGCATCACTGATGCCTAGAGCACCTAAGCTACTGATGCCCATGCATTTCTCTGTTACCCATAATACTTCAACAGTATCACCCAGCCTACCTGTTTAGGTGTGAATACTAACTTTTAAACACCTTCATTATTCTGTTCTGCTTTATAAACTGAATAGTATTATTAAAGTCTCACTTGTTTAACAAAAGAGCACCGCTTGTCTGACTGTCTAAACATATTTCCTGTGTTGTAAACCTTGATGATAACTGGCAGTTTTGTGGAGCATAATGGCCTATAGCATTTATGTGTCAGAGGTTTCCATATTCCTCTGTTATCCTCAGGAATACACACACACACACACACACACACACACACACACACACACACACACACACACACACACACACACACACTCAAGCACACACGGTAGTTTGTTAAAAAGGAAAGAGTGATGAGTGTTTGCTCATCCTGTAAATCACCTGTGAGAGGTGTTTGTTCATCTTGTAAATCAACAGGGTAAAGTGCATGTATCTTGGCTAAGTGTGGGTTCAAATCCATGTAGGGGATAGTTCTCATTAAATTCTGATTGTTGTGCCTGTGTAAATGTTTTCAAAATGCTGCTATACATATATGCTTGTTGATATTAGCTGTTATTTTGAACATGATTCCAAATATCTTATTTATTCATTAGATGTCTATGGATATCTCCATAATCCATAATGTTCTGACAACTGCACCTCTATATTACAGTTTTATGTGGAAAGCTTTGATCATACTGGTACAGCTTTGCAAAAAGAGTATGGAATATGCTAACATTTGCAACTTGAATTTTATGTATAAGTGTGCCATGTTTTATTAATTCAAATTCAACACCCTTCTCTTACTTATATTTGGAGGGAGTGAGATGGCCTGTAGAACAGGGGCATCCCCGATATCAGGGATAATTTGGATTTATAATTTTCACTTTGACAATAAATATCTGCACGTTTTATGCCCCCCCACCTAAAATGCATTAATGTGTTGTGATGTGTCTCAACTTGTAGTTGCCTGTTAACAACAGCTATGCATTATGTGACAATGTCCTCCTGTCTGAGGTATGAACTCTCTGCTGGCATGCATTCATGCTTGCAATTTTCTTTTCATAAATACACAGCTCATTGTACTTCTTATAAAGCATAAGCCATGATCCCCATTAGTACCTCCTCCCTACACAGTCATATCTCAAATTCTTTTAAATGCATTTCCACCATATGGGGTTAGAGTGTGGATGTAGCTGAGTCACAAGTTTGAATCTCAGGTTCTCCAATCTGAGTTCAATTCTGTTTCAATATGTAAAGGAAGGTGCATGAAACATTCAAAACTGTGTATTTAGATTCTGTAAAGTTCTTCAATTTAATGGTTAGAGAACATGATGTGAGCAATGTATATCATTATTATTTTATACCTGCATCATTCACACATTAATTTTTACTTATTGCAGGTGATGAGGAGTGTACTTGAAATTGGGCCCTGTGCATCTAGCAGATGCATAGGCTGGAGTAGCAGCACAGGGAGAGAGGTACATTGATACTTTGTCTGATTTTGTAAATAAAAGAGCTGTGATCATTTTTACAGGCTTGTAGGTTTTCCATTACCATGTATACTACTTATGATGCAGGAATACCCATCATGCATCTTTAAGGTAAGTGCAATAGTCAGACAATACCTGACAACAAGTATGAAGTACATAAAGCAATGTTTACATATCATATAGAAGCAAGCTATATTTGCTGAAGGTAAGTTTTGAACTGGCGGTCACAATCTAGATGATAGTCATTTATGTGGAACTCTCACCGTGTTTTTGTTTTGTTTTATGTATACACTAATAATGCTTTGTTTGCTGTGTGTAATGTGTGTTCTAATATATTTGTTTGAGCACACAATCTGTTTTGCATAACTTGCTTATTCCTATACTGAATATATGTCTGCTGTGTAAGTGATCACCCTATTGTTGGTAGATAGGCAGCTGTGTCCTTGCTTTTGATGGCTTGTTTAAAATACTGTTGTGTCCTGTGTTTATGTATACTTGGGCATTCCAGTTGAACATTTCAAACTGTCTATTACATAATCAGCAAGCAGTATTATGCTGTTTGTATTTCGGAGGATAGTGATTGCTAATAAATGTATGTAGGGCACTGATAATCTGTAAACAAACAAGACTGTTTGTATGACATATGCTGTATTTTCAGGACTCACAGGCTGTTATTGTGTTTATGATTGTGTATTATTACAGTGTGCTGTGTTGCAGTCCAAAAATTGATGTTTGCCTTGCTCAGTTCTTTTGCTTATGGCTTTTATATTTACCACTGTATTGTCATTTCACTCTATCTTCATTGTACCAATATGTTGATTGAACACCTAGGATTCAGTTGACATTCACACAGAAACAGGAATGTGTAGGGCACATGTACAAGATAGGAAATATGGTACTAGTGACATTCTATCTGACAGTTCACTAACCAAACTACTGAGGCATACATCACAAGTATTAAATAATGCAGGTAACCCTACTCTTGTTATGTTGTCATTTTTACAGTGTTGTTTTGTGAGTAGCCTCAGTGAGAGTTGCATGACACAGTGTCATGACATGCCTCTATTCAAATATCAGGATATGTGAGTGTTCTCACTTTACGCATGCTTGTTATCTATAATGATGACTGGTAAACAAGTGCTTAGATAATGTCAGGATTTCCACTGGTAAACTGTATTATGCATGCTATAGCATGGCCTTGAGTAATCTGCTCACATTCTGTGACAGATACAGTGACCTTAATGGCCCTGACATTGGCCAGTATTGAAAACATACATAAATGTATATAATAGGACATAGGGAATGTGCTGTTGTATGATGAGCCATCTGCCTGCAGCAATTCTGTTTACTATACTTGTTCTATATAATCATTTTAGGATATTTCATCAGGAAATGTGTTTTTAATGACATCTGCAATGATGCTGATATATAGTACCTTTATTCTTATATGCAGACATAACGTCATCGTGATGCTACTTAATGTTTGTTAGATTTCAGATGTGTACATCACTTTCAGTTTAATGTCAGCTCTGTTTTTTTACAGGAATATGTGGCCTAATAGACATTTTGTTTTCATTGGTTTTGATTATTGACATAAGTTGCATATGGTGGTACATTTGACTATGCCCAAAACATATTCTATGGTTTTATACTGACTGCTTTCTGCCTGTTCATTTTGTCACAGTGGGTATATTATGTAGTCATATAGTATCAGGTATGCACATGTACTTTCTGTCTTGTGATTATCACTGACAGAGCATAGGAACAATGGAGATTCACTCATCAGACTTCAGAGATGAGTACATGCCAAACCATTGCCAGAGTCCCACAATGACAATGACTGGAAATACAGAGATGAGGATGATGATGAGGAAGCTGGACCTGAATGTGTTATCATGCGTACTGCACCCCAGAGAAGACAACACCAGCACCCCAACAAGATGATTATCAGGAGCAGATCCGGGAGGTGGTGACTGATATCTGTTAGACATGGATGCAGGACATGATGGGGAATTTTTCCAAGACAGGGCATAGGCTATGTGGGACTCATTCAGTGAAATAGCCCAGGAAATCATTCATGATCTGCATCCCCATCAGAGCAGCCCCTCAACATTGTAAGTATTGTCTGTGTGATCTACTTCTTTAATGCTGCCACCGTGATTTTTGCATTTCCAGTGGTTTGACTGTATATGCACACTTGTGCATGCATAGCATTTTACTGCCATCCTTAAGTGATACGCATCCAAACACTGCAGATGTAGTGTAACAGTTAGCATTATGTTTCAATGGATGCGTAACACACATTACCCCATTAGAATTTCATTCAACATTCAGCTGTCCATCAGTTTCAGCAGATAACACGCTGCTACTGCAGCAACAGTTCCACTGTATACATGTGTGGTACTGACAGCAGCTCAGATTCCAGAAATACCTCAGTGGTATGGGTATGCTTTATGATTTGTCATGTCATGTATATTCAACAGAAGGACATGTCTTTGACCCTATGTTTTGGCTGACACTTGTCATGCTGTCACACTGACATCCTGGCATTGTGTATGACATGTGTTAGGAGTGCTGATGCCATGTTGTTTTGTGTAAATGTATCTGATATACATGGGCTGTCCTCCTTTACTTAATGCATCAACCACTAATATAGCATTCATGTATGCAATGTGGTAATGATAATTTATTCAATAACAGTACAGTATGCCTTCTTTGACATATGTCACATTTCCACATCCTTTCCTTATTCACATAAGTTGACACATTTTGGCAAATGCTGTACATATGCAATGATTTATATACCTGTCTCTGCACATATTCCCATCAATACAGAAACATGGTTGTATCATGGAACTGTGAGCAGTCTCTGACTTCATGTTAATGTGCTGTAATATTGTCCTTTGCTCAGTCATGACCAGGCTCATTGACATATAAATGCAGGGTTTTTTTCCACATCTTGTTTTACATTGACATGTCGGTATATATATGTATATCTGATACCAATTCTTAGCTTGCTTACATATGCCTGTTGCTGTTACATGATTGCACAACACTCTGTGTGTGATTTATGCATGCCTATTTTTGTTGATTTATCATTTGTCTATGGAGCTTTGATGCCATGTCTTTCCTGATGTGGGTCCATGCTGTACATCTCCCTTCCACCTTTATAAGTGTGTCATATATCTTGCACACACACACACACACACACACACACACACACACACACACACACACACACACACACACACACACACACGATATATGTTCACCTTTGTAGTAATTCTCTTACATTTTCATGTAGTTATTTTGTTACAAGGTCATCATGTGCCATCTCTATTGCCATTATACAGATGCAGGACATGTATGCATGCACGTTCCTGATTCCTGCTTGTAATACATCTTTGTTATTGTTATACAAGTGTGTTACATATTAACCAGTGTACATTCCTGAAATTCATGTGTAGAACCTGTTATTCGTTATATAATATTAATCATAGATTTGTCACCATATGTTATTATTACGTCATTAGTGTATATCTATATCTATATATATATATATATATATATATATATATATATATGTGTGTGTGTGTGTGTGTGCGTGTGTGTGTATGTGTATGTGTATTGACATTACTTTCAAATAACTTCCTGTTAGGCTAATGAAGATCATACATACATGTACACATACACCTGTATGTTGCCTTTTTCACTGGCATATGTGTGTGAGATATGCATTCCATTACACATCTTTTTGGGTTTTGCACACCTACTTGTGTAAATAGCAGCCAGTTTGTTGCTTTGCTGTAGTGCTGCTGTGTGGCACTGTGTTTGGTTGTTTGCCTTTCACATGCTTGGTCAGAGATTCTGTTCTCTCCTTGACTGGTATTTCCCGGGATTCCAGGAGCTGCATTTCCTCATCTTTGATGTTGTTTGGCTTACACTTGCATTGCTAACAGACCTGGATTTTGGATTATTTATTTAATGTGTCCAGTGAGCCCTATTTATTAAACTACAACACACAACTCCCATCATTCATACACATCCAGGTATGACTGCCATATAGTTTGCAGCATGCCATAATGTAATAGCGCATAGGTGCATATGCATTTCTGCATTTCATCATGGCTGGTATTCATCCCCACCCTGTTTGCTAACTTTTCATTGCCCATGTTGTACAGTATGCCATCCGTGTAACTTCCCTTTTCTGAGAGACATGATAACATAATGATTATGGTCTTTACCTCACATATACACAGTACAAGGCTTGATTCTGATCTCTGGTTGCTGGGTAGGCTTGAAATAGTCTGCAGACTGATAGCTTAGTATTAACTTGCAAACCTTTCTGTTTATTTCTGTCATTTGCTGTGATATTTTTACTATGGGTATACCTGCTATGTTGGCCTTCTCCTCCTCTTTCCCTGCCTTTACCTTTCCTTCTGTTCTTCAAAAAAAGGGCCTATTCCCACAAAATATATATATATATATATATATATATATATATATATATATATATATATATATGACCATTCCCCTCTGACTGTCCCTTGGATTTTCCTATTCCAACATACTTCTTGTGTGTCCTTCTTCTTCACCTATATCCCAAGTCTGTTTTTCTATCTCCTGATTTCTTTGGGTGTGTATATTACCTGTGTTCCCCACACATGTCCTGCACCCATTGTTAGCTACTGTTAGCTGTGAAATGTGGCTGTGATTACCCTTCACATTTATTTTTTTATTAGAAATTTTATAGATTCAGACAGAATCTGTAAGTAAGAGCAATTATATTTTACTAATAAATGACTTACTGAAATATCCCATATGTTGTGTCTAAGCTTACAGGAAAGATTGTTGTAGATATGTATTTATGATGTCATGCATCTTAGACTGGGGTAGTAGTTCTGTAAATTTGTTAATGTACAGCATGCTTTATGAGACAGTTTTCATGGCTTACAGATTAGCTGTGACTGTGTGCAACTGCTACTGAGAAACTGTTATGCACAGAGATATTCTAAGTTCACAGACGTATATTTACATATTATAGGCTTATCTGCAACTTTTGCACTGATATCAACAGAATACAATGGATTCCACAATCTTTACAGAATTTTGCAGTTGCTTTGATATATATTTTTTTACTGCTGATGCATGGTTTGCAAATATGTAATGGTGGAAATAATTATAGTTAAGTTTTGTAGTTTTGGAGATCCTATAATGATTATGACACAATGGATGACATACTCAAAGGGAGGAGTAATTTGGCTTAAGATATTTTATAAAATTACTTTTGCACTTTCCTCAGACTTTTCATTTCTTTGCTTTAGGTTACCATGTGTGTAGTTTGCAATATCACTCATATTTACTGTGTCAGTGTGTTAATGGGTTTTTGCACCTTCTATGTTTGCATATTTTTTTATGTTTTTGAGATTCATTCTACAGTTCTACTGATAAGAGACATTGTTAGTAACAATAGTTGTTCTCTTGACGATTTATCACATCAATGTTAGAACATAATTCCATATATATTTATACATACATACATATAAAAATATATATATAGATAGATAGATATACCCCTGGATTCACGAAACCTCCATGTAAGACTAAATAAGTCTTACTCGGAGGCTGCAGTTGAACGGTATGACGTCAGCGTGCCCTGAATATTCATGAGGGCACGCTGACTCTACCCCAAGTCTAACACAGACTGTGCAGGCAAGCAGGGGGCGTGTCCGACTGCCGAGCAGTCTAAAGGTCCACGCCCCTGCAAGTGTGGTAAATGCAAAATATCAACACACAAGAGCGAGTCCGCTCAAATGTTCATGTACCCAACACCACACTCCCTGACATTGTGAACCCCCAGCAAAGTTATAAAAAGTAAAACATAATTTTTTTTTCTAATTCCTGATACAGCTGCCCGTATTTGCGCGTGTGTGCGCGGGTGTGCCCATTGCTTATCTGTAGTTAGCAAGCTCGACATGGAAGAGCATAATAAGGAATGTGTATGCAAATTATGCAAAATAGTAATAGCATAGTGGTAGAGCATTCGCACAAAGAGGAGGTATTCACGGTTCGAGTCCCACCACTCCCCATCCTATTTTATGTTCAAAATCAGTATATGAAATAATCCCTGACATATATGATAAAACCTTTACTAAAAAGCATTCAAATGGCCTATGTATCAGTGAACAAAACTTATATTTATAAAGGAACCTGACATATAATTGCCCGCAGTTAAGCAACGCTATACCCAGTGCAATATAGTTGCCCATAGTTAAGCAGCGTTTTACCCAGCGCAATATAGTTGCCCGTATTTAAGCAGCGCTGTACCCAGCACAATATAGTTGCCCGTAATTAAGCAGTGCTTTATCCAGCGCAATGTAGTTGGCCATAGCTAAATAGCACTTTACCCAGTGCAATCGGTTTGCGTGGAGGTGCGCACTGCACCAACCAGCGTACAGTCAGGCAACGTGGAACAATGTAGAGCAAAGTTGCTTAAACATAGCCACACCCCGTAACCTGCCTGGATAGTAGTAAAATAAAAAGCAATAACAAGGGTCGAACCCAGGACACTGTGCACCATAATCAAAGTACTGAACCACTAAGCCACAACAGCTTAGGGTAAACATCCACTGTTAACATATATATATACTTAGAAATGGTAGATTAACCATTGCTAAGCAGGTCTGCAGTCAGCCGAGAATTTTCAAAAATGGCCAATCACAAAAAAGTGTGTGAAATGCGTCATATTTAAGCTCCATAGGCGGGAATACTCGCCATAACTGATTGTAGCCCACAACTGCAGTTATAATGTCAGGTGCTGGAGAGGGAAGTCGCTTTCGAGCGCAATGCTGGGGCATTGAGGAGCCAAAATATAAAGTTTGGCTCCTATTCCATCATCATGAGTCTCGACTCCTGCAGGGCCAGTTCCAAGGAACGGAGTATAAGGCAGAGGCGTGGAACCGGTTGGCTCATGAACTCACCAGTGCCACAGGCATCTCTCGGACTGGTGAGCAGGTCCGTCACCACCAAGCATGACCTGAAGAGATGGAAGCAGGACCTTCTGAACTAATGCATCCAGGAGGCCCGTCATATGTAAGATGCCCCACTGCTAAGTAGGTAGCCATGGAATGCAATATGTAAGACATGCTAATATAGTCTAAATAATGGACAGGTATGTCTCAATATCCCTTCATTTACTTCACAGCTGCAGGTGTATGTGCTATGACTCAGCAAGCCTATGCAGATAGGCTGCTAAGGCTGCGCCACCAGGCAGGTTAGTAATTATTTTGCATGTATTGTTATATAATATATGTGAGAGAGCATGAAAAAAGTGTTGTTGCCCAATAATACAGCTATAAAATGCCCTGAGAATAAATACTATGAATGTACTGTTATATAACAAAAGTCAGAGAGCCAGAAATAGAGTGTACTAACCCAGTAATAAAGGTAAAATAAGTCTGGAATACTATCTCTGCACGTACTGTCATTTAATATAAGTGAGCGAGCCTGAAAAAGAGTGTTGTAACCTATCAATAAAGGTATAATATGTCCTGAATAGGTCTTCCGTATGCACTGTAATATCAAATAAAGGAGAGAGCCTGTAGAAAACAGTGTTCACTGTAATTAATAAAGGTATAATACTTGGAGTGTGTTTGTGTCACTTACTTTGAAATGTTGTTGTACCCTTGCATTAAATAAATAGTACTGCTGTATTAAGTGCTGTCAACCAGCAGTTGTGCAGTCCCCTATGAAGTGGATGAAGGAAGTGCCAGTAGCTGTGAAGCATATAACATTTATTCCCTGAATAAATTCTCTGCATGTACTGTTACATAACATAAGTCAGAGAGCCAGGAATAGAGTGTAGTAACCTATTAATAAAGGTAAAATAAGTCTGGAATACTATCACTGCATGTACTGTCAGTTAATATAAGTGAGTGAGCCTGAAAAAGTGTGTTGTAACCTATCAATAAAGGTATAATATGTCCTGAATAGGTCGTCCGTATGCACTGTAATATCAAATAAAGGAGAGAGCCTGTAGAAAAGAGTGTTCAATGTAATTAATAAAGGTATAATACTTGGAGTGTGTCTGTGTCACTTACTTTGAAATGTTGTTGTACCCTTGCAGTAAATAAATAGTACTGTTGTATTAAGTGCTGTCAACCCACAGTTGTGCAGTCCCATATAAAGTGGATGAGGGAAGTGCCAGTAGCTGTGAAGCATATAACAGTCCTCAACAGTTGGTAAATGGCTGTCATGCATAGGTAAATCTGGCACATGAGTAGCTTGTTAAGGTGTTCCCCAGAAATGTGAGTGTGCTACATGAAATGTAGGGTTCTGCAGAACATAAGTGAAAATGTCACGTGAACACATCCAGATATGTAGATACATAAATATAAAAATAAAATACAAGTATGTAGCAGTAACATCTGCATCTTGGACAGTTAGTATGTCAGATATAGGTCAGGTATATAATGAACTAGCCAAACCCATTACACAATATAATGCATGTTGCCTAGTGTAATTATACATGTAGGGGATATACACCTGCAGTCAATAGGAATGTACTAATAAGATGTTAATGGAGGTTTCTATTTTACACCCTACTCCATGTGCATAAATAATGCAATTCCACACCTCAATGGGTATGTCTAATCTAAAATAATTTGTTGGAACATATGTCCTATTGTTCTATAAAAATCTGCACTTACTTTAATGCATGTGCCCTGTTCAAACACCACAATCTTCGTGGCCTGTTGCCACCAATCATCCCTGCATGCTGGTGGGATGTCCACTGTCGTTCAAACTATGCATGTGTTATGCTTGCTGTTCAACTGTTGTAACCCTGGTGTATTGGGTTAATGGGAATATTACTGCATGCTGTTAAAACTAATTTGGAATGCTGTTGTCTATGGTGTAATTAAACACACCTAATCAAAGAATGTATGGGAAGGCTGGTCCCAGCGGACCCCCCTGCCCCTCCTCAGCTGGCGATTACACCTGGCACCAGCAGGTCTGGTGCCCAGCCTGGGCTATCCTCCTCCGTTGGCCCTGTGCCACCTTTGAGTGGAAGCGTTGCAGGGGATGGGGCTCATCCCCCCCCCTGCAAGCATGGGCAGAGAAGGGCCACCTGTCACTCTCCGAAGGGTCCGGGTTGTGGTGCATAGGGAGATCCAGTGTTTAGTCACTGATTCCCTATGCCAGCTCGAGGCGAGAGTGGCATGACTCACGGGTGAGCCTGCCCCTCCTACGCAGCCCCCAGCACAGCAACCCTCGAGTGTGTGAAGGTTCAGTGGTGACTGCCCATGGGTGGGGATCTCAGTCCTACTGCTACCATCAGTGGGCTTGTGGGCTTGCAATTTCCAAACATCTGTCCCGGTCAATTGTGTTCACCCACCCCATGTGTCATACTCCACCCCTGTATGCATCTTGTTTGTCTTGTCTGTTGACCTCCCCAACCTACCTCCCCAAATAAACCTACTTCCTCTACCTCACTTTCCATTCTCACCTGAAAAAAAAAAAAAAAAAAGAAAAAAAAAAGGGCAATCTGTACCCATAAAAAAATTATTCCCCATACATAGCTGCCCATTTCACACACATGTCCGCTGGACATGTAAACTGATAATTATAATTGGCAGTACAACATACTTTGTTATCCTCACCCCTCTCCCAGGGGTGGAAGGTTTCAAATTGCACTCCAAATTTATTGCATATGCACAGCTGTTGCTGTTAAAGAAATGGGCAGCTATGGACCTTCCCTACAGCAGTCCTGCACACCCCGAGCTTGTTTTCCTACTGTCTGTCCCTCTTTGTGCCCCCTTTTTCACCACTTTCCTATCTCCCCATTTTCTTTTCTTTCAAAGAAATTAGCACGGGGGTTAGTGGGAGTGAGTACTTTTAAGCAGTAGTAAGCGGGTTTAAATGAGTGTGCGCATGTGTGCACTTAGCTAAGAATCGCTAAGCGTCATGCAAACCCATGCAAACCCGCTTACAACTGCTTAAATGTGCCTTAGTTACCCTATGTCAGGACCCTTGTTCTGCTCAGCAGCAAAATAAAAACCCTCTGTCAGTCTCGAACCCCAGACCTTGGACACACTAGACTGCATGAAGTACCACTAAGCCACAGCCGATATACAATAACTTGGTGCTGAAATAAATATATCATGCATTACAATGAGTGAATGTAAAGGAAAAATAGGAAGGCCATAACACAAAGCTTGTTCTGTGGATCTTTACCAGCAATTGTTGTGGAATTGCATTACATGAGTGTGATGGAGAAGCAGCCATTCAAGCAGCAAATAATGTTACAGACGCAGTTTACAACCCCCACACAATATTGTATCAGGACAAACACTGGCATATCTGATTAGGGCAGAGGCCATACATTCTAACTGTGACAACTTTCCAGGGATGTCCCTGATTGTGAAACATATTTTAGCTGTGTCCCTCTGAATCCCTCAGAAAAGTACCGACCTCAGTCAGAAAGGTGGGGTATTACACAATGAATACTGACAATAATAACAGTAGACACCGCTTGTACTTCATGAAAGGAGTACAAATCCATATGCACTGCTTCACTCAAGTCTACACCTACTGTCCCTAGTATGTGTAAGGTGTACCTCACTTTTAACTACCTATCCCTGACTCCATGCAAATATTTATCTGAGTGTTCCATAGGCCTGGCAGTGGCACAAACACACAGGCATATAAGCTATTCTGCTGTTACACACTCTGCAAATAGCTTTGGTAGCACCTCCACAAGCATACCCTTATGTAGGGGTACAACACAGAAATACCAAAGGATGTAGCCATGTACTGGTAGCAACTGACCGTAACAATGCCATTGTACCAGTCCTGCAAACACCTGTGAGTTGCACAGCCATAGAATAACAGTGTAACCTCTGCCTACCATCTGGATAGGTTCACATTTGGGAACTATGCAGACAGACCACCTGTCTTGATAAACTGACAGGTACACACCAATCCTTGAAGTCCAGTAAGATAATATTCACACATTAAGACATAATGCTCTCTGTATGTAAGCATCCCCCCCCCCACACAATTAAAAGATACTTGTGTGTTTAGGGTCTACCAAGGGTGTAAGCAGGCATACTCACTACTGTAATTGTCCAGTTGTCCTGCGAACCCTGTGCTAATGTCAACAATAAAAAACACAAACCCTGCAGAAGTGAGTACATTAATATTCACAGTCTAACAGTTCACAAACAGTTCATGTGCCAAAAGAATACTTCCCAATAACTACATTTGTATGGCAGTTACTTATATGAGTAGAAAAGAAACTACATAGTCACATAAATGTTGTGTAAGCATTTGTAGGGGTGAGTAAAACCCTACACTGTTAGCTCTGTACTGGAAGTGGAAACAGTCAGGACTGAGTACAATATGTACATCACTGTCTACACCTCTAGCTTCATTTATAAGATGTATACCAACCTTCTGACTTACACAACAGTGTCCACAGCAAACAAGCATGGGCCCCACTCTGGAAATCTGAAAGGGCTACGCCTACATACCTTAGCAATTTATAGCATTAGGTTGCTATGACAGTGAGCACTGCAATTACCACACAGCAGGCTGTATGCATTTACCAAATGCTGGGCAACAATTGGTGCAGAGGGCATCACATGCACATGCGCAGATACCTATAAAAGCAGATTGTACTTGCTATCCCCACATGCAATCATTACATTGCATGTGTAAGCAACTGAACAATGCCTGCAGGGTATTGTCAAACAGTAGCACGTAAGAAAGGAATATATCATTAGGTAACAAATATACAGACCTAATTAAAAACTAAAGTTATCAATTAAGAAAAAAAAATCAACACAAACTAAACTTAAGTAAGACTCTTTACAAAAAAAAAAAAAAAAAACTGTCAAATCACACACAGACGGACCTGAAAGGGACAAACAGGTATGTACAGGCAAGTAGTAGATGTTTATGAATAGTACTGTACATACTCTGAAACATGCATATGTGGCAGCAGTAGGTATGTATGCACTGATGCCATGCATAACTACTGCCATGGAGAAATTGGTGTGTAGCTGTGTGCAGTGGGACATAACTGTGACATATGTAGCTCAGCATTATATGTCAAACATCTGAACATGTTATCTATGGTCTGTACAGTACTGCATTTAATGGCAGTTTGGGGGAGTAGTGCAAACACCCATATAAACTTGGCTGTCACAGAGTAAGACATGCATGATAGTCACATAATGTGTAGCTTAGCATTGGCAACTGCTGTACCAGGCTAGTATAGTAATGTATCATTTGCAGCTATAGATACTCTTGTACTATTACTGTATGCACACATGTGACAACTGTCCATGTTGTAGCAAGGCCCAACAGGTCATCCGTGAGGTGTACGGACTTACAACAGTGTGGACCCTGTGTCTGTATGGCACACACATATGGCCCGATATATATCTGTGTCTGATATATTAGTATCTGAACATGTGCATAGAGCAAGGCACATTCTGCAACTGTTTGTGAAGGGTGGCCATTTATATGTTGGTGCAGGTTGTTATGTGCATATTTATATGTAGGTTGTAGTGTGTGTCAAACAAGACAGCATACAGTGCTGGCACATGACATGTGTTGTTCAAACACTGTGGGTATGATTTGTTAGGTATTAAGTCTTCCAGATAGGGGGTCCTGCTAAAGATACATGGGCTGAGAATTCCTTCCTTGCATTCTGCACAAGACTGTGCAATATCATTACATAACTGTACCCCTCTCAACCTTTGCATAATAGATATTCCCACCATGAAAGGTGGACTGTATATGTGCTGATATGTGTATCTATATGTATGCTCAAGCTCAATGTTGTACACATATTGCCATCCCTGTTGTTAAAAACCCTGTACCCATGAACTACCACATAGGTGGTAGTCTACTCAACACCGAAAGTGTGATAAGAGACTACAGGACACAGGTGGAAAGTAGCGTCCCTTACGATAATCACAGTGCCACACTAGTCATGTAAACAGAGTACAGGCCACATGTCATCAGTAAAGGTGTGTCATCCATGGAAACAGAGGTCAGTGTCCCACTCTACTCATCAGTCATAACACCCATCATAGAGTACAATGGCCCTGTTGGTATGTACCTCAGAAGACATCCACAGCAACTGTAGATGCCAGACACATACCTCACAAAGAGTATTACTGGACTCAAACAGATGCCCTATGCTGACTGTCTTACAAAACCACAGGTACACTGTGTCACATACCGCCTACCTAGTGGCTACCTCTGCCTAACATATAAAGCTAGGCAAACCCACAGGTGTTGGACATGCTCCATGTAAATAGATGAAACTCCATACAAGCTGCACACTGTACTGATCTAAACCTTGTAACGTCAAAAAGCAGAACATGCTTGAGTGGCACATTGTTATCTCAGACACATACCATACTCTGGAGCTAACAACCTATCGATAGCAAATGAAGGTCCTCATTAGCAGTTGCCATGACTAATCATGATGATTGGATGTGAGATAGGAAACACAACCCGGTAATCACCTCTGTGGCTCTGCATGACAGGAGCACATGAACCTACATTACATGGGTGTTGAAGGGCAGGGTACCATATGGCTAGGCTTACATAGGCCCTATGGATAACAGCCTATCAGCTACCTAGGACCCGATACACACACGCATGTACCTGTAGCATCACATGCTATGTGAGGCTGACTGGGTGTGATGGAGAATGTGTAGGCGAATGTGTCAAAGATGTGTATATTTGTGATAGCCTAGTGGGAAACTATGTATACCATGGTTTGTAGTGTTGTAGCTCTAATCTCATAAAAAGGTACATATGCTATTGCTAGGCAGGAAAAGCAGTATGGCATACGGAGTGACATGGTCCCATGGTGTTGACTGGAGTGTGCCATTGTAGGCTAAAGCAGTACATGTATGCTTATTGATTGTTAACACTAGTGAATACAAATCATGTATGAACTGTAGTACTACCAGAAGCTGTAGGCCTAAACAGCACAGTATGGTTTACATCCACATTGCTTGGTAACACTGTTTTGTTTGTTACCTGTAGTCCTCACACATTACATACCTCAGGCATGAGTTTTTGTAGGTGCTGACACACAGTACTGTATGGTACACAGGTAAAACTAATCTGGGTTGCCATACCTTTGTGTCTTGTAGGTATGTCTGATGTGTGTGTGGGTATGGCTGTAACATGGCCTTGGTGGTATGTGTGTCACAGGATATAAGTGCATATCTAGCAACATGTATAGTGTAAGCAGTATGCCACCTATAGTGATGAATGTGCACATATGTTACTGAGGGGTTTGCTATCAACAAGTAGAGTGGTATACTGGTAGTACTGTAACCGTACTGTACATTCATTTCAATGAATGACAAATGTCTGTATGCATTAGCTTCATATACACCTCCTGTGGCTAGGTGGTGCATTGTGTCACATACAGTGTGCCATGTACTGTTGTATAGTCTTGCATACTGGTTCCACTTTGTTGCTGTGCAGAACATGGTGTGGTATATAGTATGTGCCAGGCACTGTCAGTCAGTTGTGGGCTGAGCAGTCATATGTGGTATTAAAAGTGTGTATCTACTGACAGCCAATAGATTGCTATATATGGCATTTCATTGATGTCTGTACTTTAGAATGTTAAGTGTGCCACATGACTTGCTCACAATTACTGTTTTATTGTCTTCCAGGGATATGTCTCACAACAGGAAACCAGAGTATTCCCCTGAGGAGGAGGAAGTCACTGCAGATGCCCTCATACACCGTCACAACCTGCTGTTCATCAGAACCAGCCAGGACCAGCATGGGTGCACTGCACTGTGGCAGTATGTTGTCCGTTAGGTGAATGATGTAGGCATGCATAACCGGACTTATGAGCAGGTACGCCATCACTGCAGTGATTTAACCAGACATGTCCGGCAGCATGCCTCCGATGTCCACAAACAACAGCTTGTCACAGGTAGTGGTGCCGCAACACATCCCCCCTCACCAAAGTGGAAGAGCTGCTCCTCAGCGTGGTGGCTCCTGGCCAACCAGTAAAACACACCTGTGTCATCATGGAGTCTGGAGTCACCCAGCACGGTGATACAGACCATGCAGGTAACATGGCATATCAGTAGACCACTGTTAGCTCAATTGTTATAACATGCATGTATTAGATGTGTACTGTGTATGCAGTAGATGTGGAGCCTGGTGTCATGCAATACTGATAATTTGGGACATTATCTGTATGCCTGTGACTGTCACCTCATGTACTACTGTAAAATTGCAAACTCACAGCAGCAATGCCATAGTTGTTGACACTGACAAACTGTCTCATATCCTTGCAGGTCCCTCTGGTGTGATAGCAAGACAGCAGACCCATGCTAGTGAGTGTTCTACATTTAATATAGCATATGACATGTGCATGCCATAGGAGAGTTGTAGGCCATATACACATGTTAAACACCTATACATAGTGCATGATCTGCATGTTCTCTGTGGGACTATGCACATCCCAGTAACATGAGTAGCTGCCTCAAACACATGCAATAAACAGAGCATCCAAAACAATTGGGGTACACTGTAGTGGACATTGTATATGCAGAGTCAATACACATGCACACAACATACACCACTTTGTCATATGCAGTATGTGTTAATATGATACACATGGCGTATGTAGACACCTGCTGTAAGGTCATACTCCAGTATCCCATATGTCATCAACACAGCACACATACTATACCTGAGGGGTAGAGGCCTATCATGGGGCGGTGTGACACGCATCAACACACAACACAGTCATGATAGGCAATGATCCCTATTGAACACCTGACATGCCCATGTAACAACTGGCTGTGAAATGGTAAATGTAGCCTAAGTGGTGCAGGTCAGGTACAGCAAGATAGTTGCCAGTGTGACATACATTAGTGGCCTTGAGTGACCACATGATGCTGACTGATGATGGCTCATGGTACTACACTACATCCAGTTACATTGCCTACAGTACTACACATAGCATTCATTGTTATACACCTGACAGTTGTGTGCATCCGGCCATGGTATGTATACCTATGAGTGATGGTGCACAGGACATTGGAAAGTGTTTCAGACTTGCACTGCAATGTTGTGCCCATGTACACATTGTGTTCCAGGGTGAGGCCAATCACTGAACAACACACATGCATTAATGACATGCATACTGTTATACAAGGACTCTCTACACTCGCACTGCATGCTGTTGAGCAACACACATCCTGCATGCTAACACGTGTGATGGACTCTTTGGCTTGGGATACTGTACTCCACCATCAACCACTAATGAATACGTTCCATATTGCTGTTGGTGTGTGAGTGTGTGTGTGTGTGTGTGTGTGTGTGTGTGTGTGTGTGTGTGTGTGTGTGTGTGTGTGTGAGTGTGTGTGTGTCAACCCGACTGAGTAGTGTATTTGTGTGCATGTGTTCATGTTTACATGTGTTCATGTGTTCATGTGTGCATGTGTTCATGTGAGCATGTGTGCATGTGTTCATCTGTGCATGTGTGCATGTGTGCATGTGCTCATGTGTTCATGTGTGAATGTGTGCATGTGTGCATGTGTGCATGTGTGCTAACATCCTGTACAGATGGTAAAGTGTGTTTCCTGTCTCCCTCTCACAGGTGCTGAGGTATTGTTGGATGAGTGCAGCAGGGAACCTGAAGTCACTGCCACTAATAGTGAACATGATGATTCATGTGTTGTGGCACAGGCAGGTTTTCAGGGTCTGTCGTTGGTCCGCCAATTGACAGTACACTGCTTTCCACCCCATCTATGTGCACATACATACTTCTAATACATCCCTCAACACCAATGGCCTTAGGTGAGAAACAGCATACGGTAGGCATTGACCAGGACAGTGTGGTATCTATGGCACATGCAACCCCACACAACAGCCTTGCCCAGACACCCGGAGTGGTACCACATAGGCATATGTACAGGGGTTCTCGTGGGAGCACCACTGGTTGTAATGCCCCTGGCAGATGTGCCCGCACAGGTCTCACAACCTCAGGTATGTTCCGGGCTGTAATGCAAGCACAGGCACATATGGAACGGTACACCAGGCAAGGACTAAGGGTGCAGAGGGCTCATAACACTGCTGTCAATGACAGTATCCGTGACCTTGCCAGTGCCATCTGTAATTACACAGAAGTCATTGATAGACGTTGGGGGGAGACACTAGATGTCCTCCGCAATGTAATGTCCATGTGCCAGGACAGTGCAGGATGGCTGGGATGTCGACGTGGATATATGCCAGCAACATCATCAGCTGGCAGTCATCGCAGATGGCACACAAGTGCCAGCCACTCCTGTAGTGGCAGTACCAGCCCCAGCAATGTTGTGGCTGGGCTGTCAGTAGACCGTCCGAGATGACCATGTGCATGTGGCTCTGGCCAGTCCCAGCAGGGACATGTGTCCAGACAACATCCCTCTGCCTCTAACGATAGTACCCAGTCTGCCTTGGTACTGTCCATGTCACCCCTGCCAGGCACAGGTACTGTGTCCGTGGCCAGAGACAGTGATCTGTACAGCCTGGCAGGTACAATCTTTGGCTGTCCCACAACCTCCCATGTTTGGTAGCCACAAGGGGGTACCGTGTGCATGCAGATACACACACATAATTCCAACACCTAGGGCTAACACATACACACACACACATTACACCAACACTGACCCATACTGTACTGTTGTCCCTCACACACACACGCACACACACACACACACACACACACACACACACATACATGTCGATTGGATGGGTCATTGTCGGGCTCTGGCAAACCAATAACACACCCTGTGCATATGATGAAACTGTGCCACCTCCTGTCATCTGTGACACTGATGCAGGAACAGGCTAACATGGTGCTGATGCACAGGGTGACCTAATAGCAGTGTAGCAATGTTAGCATGTTGTCAACAGTAAAGTGTAAAGATATCCTTGTAGGTATATCTGAGCAGGCATGATGCATCAAAGCTATGATTATCAATGTAGTATTGTTTACGCCAGTGTTAATTCCAAACATGGATTGTCCGCCCATGTGCCACTTGGCTGATGTGTGTGGTACTGGCAGCATGTGTTGGTGAGTGCACGTTACATGTGTGTGATGTGTGCTGTACAGATTTCAAGGTGTACATTTGTGAACATAGTGTAGGTGCACTGTCTGCATGTACGTGCATGGTGGACACATGGCAAGGGTGACATGCCCTGTATTACACAGTGTTAACACTTCATATTTCCTATTGTGTCCAGTATACATTTTACTACACATATGTCACAACTTGGGTACACATGTGTGTATGACATGGTATGACACTATGCTGTGGGTGATACTGTTAATATCGGTCATTGATTTGCATTCTGGTAGTGTACATAACCTCAACAGCCTGATTTTAACCAGTCGTTAGTTGATGTCTTGACAACTGACACACAGCTGTAGGATACACAGTAGCATTTGAATCATTCCAGTACTGTACTGTACCAGTTACCAGTGGTATTGACCACCATACATTCCCGTGACCACTCCTGCTTGGCATGTGTCCATCCTAGGTACAAGCAGACACACTAGGGTTATGTCCATCCACATCTAGTAATGCATACAGTGGCCTAAAATGCATTCACCGGATTAGACACTTATCCTCCACAAGGGTATCATACAGACAGATACCTGTTGACAAACCCATGCTGTGAAGCTATGAGCCAACTATAGCATAGTCATCCACATTTACTACACATAGTATCCTGACAGTACCACATTGGTAGTAGCCCACAACATGTAGCAGGGGTACCAATGTGTACACACAGCTACATGTGATGTCATCTGTCCTTTGATATTCACATTCCCAAAGGTATGCTGATGTCCCTCAGTGTATCACATAAGCAATAAGGGGTCTGTATGCATATCCACGGAGTTGTTATACCCCTATAATGCATGCCCATTATTGACAGACTGTATTGTGTTTGAACATGTCTGAAATATGCCCCAGGCATACACCCTCACTCACACTATTCTATGGAAACTGTCATGTCTGTGTGTGACACTAGGGCACAGATCACTACAGTGGCATACATATGTGACCTACGGTCTGAGAAGCAGCAGCACCAGCTGTCAATGATAACAGATGTATTCATGTTTAAAGTAGGCTTCACACCTATGAAGTGATTGAGGTCACAGGTACACATATGTCTTGGCCACACAGTTACCAATAGAGGTCACATGTACATATGTGTATTTGCCACACAGATACCTGAAGTGTGCAATGCACATACTGTTGTTTTACTGATATGTCATACAGTAGTAAAAGCAAAACCCACAACACATTGATCAACAGTGTCACGCACACACACACTCAGCAATTGCAGGATTTAAACCCCTACCTAACTATGTTATGATACTTGTGAGATACGCATTAACACAACGCACTTTGTACTTTACTGGGAGTTTTCATTTCCACTGCTGTATTTGTGGGATACTGACATCATCAGACTTGCCAAAGAGGAATTCACCTCTTTTAATGTGTTTTCACAGTCTCCAAAAAGGCCACTCCTCTCAAAAGAAATCACATGCACACACCTACACCCCCCCCACACACACACACACACACTCAACAATTGCAGGATTCAAACCCCTACCTAACTATGTTATGATACTAGAGAGATACGCATTAACACGATGCGCTATACGCTTTACTGTGTGGTTTCTATTCTCCTGCTATATTTGTAGGATGCTGACATCATCAGACTGGACATGGTAATGTGCGTGCACTTTGTTTTATGCAATCCCAGGAATGAACCATGTGGGTCAGCAGGTGTGAACAGCTTGAATAGGTCTCCACAATTCTTAGCTTGTGTGATCTACCTGTGGACAAATTGCCATTCCTTCATATGACAATACATAGTTATGCACAGATTGTTGGTTTTGTGGATACGACATGTGTCTGGGATGTTGATAAAGGGCTATTCAAAGTCAGTGTGGGACATGTGTAGCTCCTTTCAGTGATGTATGTCCTTGGTGGCTGCCTTGAGAACAGTCTAGCAGGTTTGGGAAACATGATCTGCCCATTAACATACCACAGTTGGTTGGGTTGTGTGTTTGTCGGCTTCCAATAGCTCTGCTTCTGACTGCAATCATGATAGACTCCATGGCCTAGCAGTTCAGACTTCATAGGCTTATAGGACTATAGTTCTCATGGTCTGTTGTGCACCAACACTTGTGGGGTATGCCATATGTTGCTGTAACACATTCAACAGTTTAAGATCCTGTAGAGAGGGTGAGGCTCAACAGACTGTTCAGGTGCAGGGTCTGTTTTTTTCTGTAGTTCACTTATGACACATATGGGGAAACAATGTTATCCAAGTGATGCCATTCATTCAGCTTTGGGAGGAGCTGTTTACCCATCAGACATGTGATATCTCCTGGTATGATGATAGGGCCTTTTGTCAGTGGGAGGTGGGAATGTATGTATGGGCCTGTCTGACAGGATGTCGGCATTGTCAGTCAGGTACAGTTGACTCTGATTCAGGACATATATGAGTGTACATTGCTATTTATGACATAGCTGAAGGAGGTGTCATGGTTCTGTCTGTACTCCCTCGCAGATAATCTTTCAAAAACAATGACAAACCTGACCACTAAACCCCTGTTATACTCTTTTACACACTTAACATACTAATGATCCTTTGTGATCAGTCAACAGAGTATGTCATCATAATATTCTGGCATGTCCAAAGGTCGGTTTCGTGTGTACTCTCCAGTCCAGCTGGTGCATATTTGAATTTTGACGCAATGTTACAACTGCCTTATGTACACAGACAACACTGTCCTCCTCCCAACAAACTCAGATATATGTGAGAGATGTGACTATATAGACTATATAGACTAACAGGAGGCTGAGCTCTCTCGACCCGTGACTGGCACAGTCTATCAGGTGGTGAAGGTAACCACAAACACCACATATCCAGTCTCACATATACCTATAGCAACTGCAAACCAATTACATTACCACACAAAACATACTCGGAGGCTCTAGGTAAACTCTGCCTAAGCAGCAGAGACATCCAAAGCAGACACCCAAACAACTGCTAACCCACAACAATACACACATATCACATAGTTCACAAAGTCAGTGTGCCACACAGTCACTGCCCTTAGGGCTGAACAACACACCAAATACACTTGTAATAGGTGACTCTTATTGTCAGACACACTGACGTTACACTCACCAGGATGAACTAGGAGATGGTCACTATGAGCTGTCGGGTGCCAGGATCTGGCAGATGACACATGCACTCAGGTCACTCCAAACAAGTACAACTATGGCTCCATCATGGTCCATGCTGGTGTGAAAACCCTCAGACGTTCCTACCTGGACTACATGACAAGAGACATAGAGGAGCTCTCTGATCATGTAGCCCAGGCCAGTATGACCCTGACCTTGTGCAGCATCTTACATTCACCAAGAATGATGTCACAGTATACAGACAAACTGATCACTTTTAACAGTTGGCTAATATATTGGTGTAATTCAAAGGGGATCCAGTGTCTGTCAGCCTGGGATGACATGCTCAACATGCCACGTAGCTTTGCTATGGACAGCTTGCACCTGTCACCCATAGGCTTTCAAATACTGGCTAAGACTCTTGCCACCCCCATAGTGGCTTTTTTAAGCGAGGCTCAGAAGATGAACCCACCTCCATAGACATTACAAGGTAAAGGAAACTAAGGGTAATGCTGCTCAACAACAGATGTCTAACCCTCAGAATGCAGGCACTCAGGACTCTACTCAGTATGGAGATTGTCGATATCTGTGCAGTAACAGACACCTGGTTCAGGCTCCCAAACACACACCAGCACTACCAGGTTTTACTTCATACCATGCTTTTCGGACACAAGACTCGGACCGGCCAACAATGATAGGGGGAGTATCCATATACATCACACATACACACACCTCCAGGTTAGTAGCACTGCATGAAGCATCTGAGACCATACATGTGCAACTAACAGTGGCCCAAACTGCATTTAAGTTTGTAGACTGCTACAGACCATCCTCCCAAACTCAGGAACACCACTCGGTATTCCTGGGAACACTGGAGAATATGAAGGTCTCTACAAACACCATTATATTGGGTGACTTCAAATACACAAACATTGACTGGGAATACTACTCAGGCACCAACACCCTTGCACAACTGTTGCTAGGATTTATAGACTCAAATGCTATGGCACAACTGGTCACCACACCCACTAGAGGGGAAAACATGTGGGACATGATAATCACCAACATGGGGACTCTTATGTTCCACACCAGAGGTATACCCCTCATTGGTAAGGTCAGACCATACATTTATCTCAGTGGACATATATATCCCATCCACACCCCCATCCTAGGTAATCTCAGTGAAGACCATCTCAAAAGCAAATGTCACACTTCTACAAACCGAGGTGGTATCCGTCAAAGACCCTGGGACAGTGGTGAATATGGCTCAGAACACTGAATCCTTTACAAATGCATTCTATGGACACCTACTGGAATGCATGGATTGTGCTATCCCAAATGACAACAAGACTCACTCCTCCAAAGGCAGGGGACCTGTCTTTTGGACCACAGCCATTAATGAACTATACAATGAAAGGAGGAGGCTACTACATGATAGAGCACAATCCCAAAAAGGGAAGGCATCTCTGATCAGTACTAGCAAAACGCTACGATCACTCATTAATTCATCTGAGGCCCGCTTGTAATGGACACTTGCAACAGACACTAAGGACAATCACAAGGCCTTCTTTAGTTATGTGAGGAACCTGGGTGGAAACTCCCAGATATGCTGTGAGTTACTGCATAATGACACAAAATACACTGAACCCACTGACATTGCCAACATCCTGGCAAACAGGTTCAGTGCAAATGTTTCCCCCATCCCCCCTAAAGTGCAAATGTCCATCCCAACAGGGTGTAGCCTCCCTGACATCACAGATAAACAGGTGAGTGCTGCCCTCTCCAAAGCAGACAACACAGCATCAATGGGACTGGATGGTGTCCTGGCCTGTGTCTTACAGGAGCTTCATGACAAACTTAACACTCACATTGTCACTGTTCAATATCAGAGTTACTACAGGATATGTACCCAAGGAATGGTGTACACCAACAGTTTTCCCGCTCGACAGAGGTGGTGCCACAAGGGACCCTGGACAATATCGCCCTATAACCCTAATTATACTGGTCTGCAAAGCTATGGAGCATATCGTCATGGAACCCATGCACATAGACATCGGGAACCTACAGACACTGGATCCTACACAATTCAGCTTTGTTGTGGAAAGATCTTGCCTCTTGAACCTGTTCGACGTCTTTAAACAGTTACCATGTCCATAGATGTAGAGAAGGTTGTCCACACAGCCTAACTGGAGCTCATAAAACAGTTCAACACAATACCCCCCTCGGGCATTCATATGGTCAGTATTACTGGTGCCATGTCTGACTATACACCAGTTACACGTGGCATCCCACAAGGCTCAGTCCTGGGACCTCTCTTGTTCAGTATATATTCCTCAGAAGTACAGGCTAACACAGGAGGAATATGGCTGACCATGTTCACAGATGACTGCAAACTGGGTGCCATAATCAACTATCCAGCTGGCACAAGCATCCTCAAAAAGAGTCTCACAGAGATGGATGACTGGTGCCAGAGCCATGGCCTACAGCTAATTGCCATTAGATGCATAGTCATCCCTTTGGTGATAACAATGTGCCCACACATTACCACATAGGTGATAATCCATCACTTATGGTGGGTGTTATTAGGGATTTGGGGACATGAGTAGTTAGTACTCTCGCCTTTGACAATCACGTTGCCAATGTGGTTAGACAGACCTTCTATGTATCCCACCTTATCCCATAGGGTTTCACATCTAGATCAAGTGGGATCATTGTGCCCCTATACTCATCAGGCCCATGCTTGGATACAATGCCCCATTTTGGATGTACCTTACCCGACACCTGCAGCTACTGTAATGGCCACAAATGTACCTCACCAAGTAGATCTAGGGACTCACACAGATGACCTGCGCAGTTTGGCTATGGTAACCCCAGCTCTACTCAATCACTTACTGCCTACTCGGATGTGATCTGTGCCTGTTGTTTAAAGCCATGTCCATCACAAAATTAATGGACAGGCACCACCTCAGGATATCCAAGTCCCTTAGAGCTACACGCTCTAGGGACAGAAACATCAGCACTGATATTATTAGGACATGCTGGAGGGGCAGATTCCTATCCCAGAGGCTCCACTCACTCTGAAATGAGATCCCATCACACATATGCAGAGACTCCCACTGACCACCTACAGGAGACATCTTGACAAGTGGATGGGTGATCGTATGTTTAGCCCTGGGATATCTTCTGGGTCCCTACTAGACAGAGGCACAATAAACTGAACATAAGTGGGCTATCTTGTGTGACCTACTATTCACAGGCACAGTCTACTAATCTAACAAGGTTGCGAAAGCCAAACACACTCTGGCTAGGCTTATACATGTCCTAGGACAGATAGCCTTGTATCAACCTCTGAACCTATGATAATGTTCGGGATGCACATTGTTTATTGATGATACTGATTGCATGTTTTGTTTCTTCTTTGCTTTCCCACTTTCTATGAACAACATAAGTATCTGCAGAACATATTTGATTATGACAGGGTTCCACTATATTATATATGTGTCTGTTGTCATATAACTGTGTGCACAAGGTGGACTGGTGAATAGTGAGAGGTTCCTGGGTTAACACATGCAACTGCCGGATATATGTGGCCCACTGCTGTACTCAGACATGGCCTAAGTGTGAGAGCATGCCCAGTTCGGCCTTTCAGTGTTTTGTTGCCTGACATTTGTCTCATTTCTTCAAGTGTGACCTTTTAGTATGTTGCTGTCTGAGGTCCACTACATTTGTTGATGTGTGTGAACATTACCAGTATTAACATTTATACTATATGTGTGTTGAAAATCAGGTTCTATTCTTATTGCAGGGCCCTCCTTTGTGTCTTAACTCAACAGGGATTATGCTATGCTTGCAGGGTTTCCGTGAGATACTTTTGCATAGACTTATCAACATTTCTTCATACAAGCTGACCGCTGACATACTGTCATGGTTTAGTGGTTCAGTACTTTGACTATAGTGCACAGTATCCTGGGTTCGAGGACTGTCACTGCTTCATATTTTCATACTGGACAGAACACACTGCTTCAGGAACAGTGAAGCAAATATGACCATATTTACCTGCTTTTGCTGAACTATGCCCAACTTTGACCAAACTTGCACAATATTGCTCAATATTAACCAACATTGCTGAACGGTGGCCAATATTGCTCAACATTGCCAAAAGTTGTGCTACTTAGTATGTGCACTTTTGTTTACATATACTAAATCGTGGTAAGAGCTGTTTAGCACTGCTTTATATTGCTTAACACATGGCAATCATGCCTCAGGTGGTGCTGCAGGGCTGCCTATGTTGGATGCACATATTACACTCCCTATACATGTTTGTTAACAGGTAATGTCAGGTTAGGCATCCCTTTTACTATATGTGCGAGTCAGAGAGAGGTATCATTTCCAGGGTTCCTACTGGGCCAGTGTGTATGCTATGCATTGCCTCTTTGCCAAGGCCAAAGCATACTGGGCACACCTCCTTCTGCCTACTGGGGCAGGCTCAGGTCATTCCTCCTCCGAATCATGCTCTGCCTGTGATGGCCTTGTTAATGGTGGGGGGCTGTTTGGCCCGGCCCTATGCTGCTCCTGCTGCAGCTGTTTTCGCAGGATCATATTATGTAGCATAGCACATACCATGACTATTTGGGTACATGTAGTTGGTGAGTACTGCAAGGCTCCACCAGATGTGTCCAGGCACGGGAACCATGACTTGAGCAGCCCAAACACACACTCGATTACATTTCGTGTTTGTGCATGTGCCTCACTATGGCATTCCTGTTCAGGTGTGTGTGCATTTCTGATGGGTGTCATCAGCCACGGCTCGAGTGCATATCCAGCATCCCCCACTAGGTGACCATGAGGGATGTCCCCATTGGCAAATGTCTGGTACAGCTGTGTCAGATGCCATATATGGGAGTCATGGTAGCTTCCAGGGCAGCCAGTACACACATTCATTATTATGCCCTGGGCATCACACATGACCTGGCAGTTGATGGAGGGGAAATCCTTGCAGTTATAGTAGACCCTACCCCGCTCACCAGCTGGTGCTTTGATGCATCTGTGCATGCAGTCTATTGCATGCACTACCTCAGGGTATTCCGCTATTTGCTGGAAGAGATGCATATTGCGGGAATTGAGGAAATATACATGATCACCGACATGTGCTGACATGGCATTCAGGAACTGGTGCAGTACCCTGGATGCTGATGCCTGTGAAATCCCCATCATATCACCAGTTGGTCTCTGGAAGGTACCTGTTGTTAGTATTCTTAGGCCAACACATACCTTGGTTTCCACTGGGATGGGTTCCCCTCTGTTGGTTCTGTGTGTGAGTCGTGGCCTGCACAGCTCAACAATTTGCTGCATGAGGTCTCTGTCCACTCTATAGAGCTCCACTATCTCCAGCTCATGTAGCCCCTGGTAGGTTACCCTGGGCCTGTACACTCTTCTCCGTCTCCTCACTGTGGGTTGCTCAGCAGAATTCGCATTATCAGCAACCTCAGCATGTTGCATATGTCGCCTTATAACAGCAATGGCAGCCCCTAACATTTCTTTGTCTCAGTAAAGCTTTTTCAGTTTTCACTTCTATTAGCTTACTGCAGTGTTGCAGTGTCTCTGAGAAAAACATAGTGGAATGTTGTTTGCTAAGTTTTAAGTGCTGGGCTGGGCTGGGCTAGTGTACTGCCTGTGTAATTGCCTGATTCTGATTATTTTTACCTGCTAGCTCTGCTGGTACTCCCTGGTTAACTTCCTACTATTTGTTGTGCTTCCTTTTCCCTTTCTGTTTCCTCAGGGGGCAGCACCGCGCACACAAGAGCAAACACGCGTACACTAGCCCACACGCACACACACACACATGCTTACATGGACTACAACTTGCTTATTGTTGCTAAAATGCGCACACACAGGCGCAAACGTGCTTACACGGGTTTCAACAACCTTACACTTGCTTACTCCGGCTTATACGCACGCACACAGGCTTACTCGGTTTTACAGGCGTGCACATGCTTGCATACATGTTGCAGGAACTTCTACAAGAAACTTTAGTGTTGTTCACGGCATACATCTTCAATTTCTTGCCTTTAGCTAGGGTACCTGTTGACACACCTCTTCCAGTGATGAGTAACTGACAGCAGACACATGCCACTCTACTCCAATGAGCTTCACTTCTTTCAGACATACCCCCTCATGATGTCACCTATCTTCTACCCTGATACTCCCCTTATCCTACTCCTACACTTCACTGACTGTGCTTTTTTTCTATGTAGACCTGGGATTCACTATCCTTACCCTCATTTGCATAGGATTACCTACTAATGCTTGGTTACATCTCTCAGACTGAGCTTCCCCCCTTGGCAATCTCTACTTGGTAGCCATGTTGTCTTCGGACTGCCATTCCCTTGCATTGTATATTAGGGATTACTATGAAATCCACATTTGTGGATTTTAATTATTGGTTTTCTGGTTTTTAGAGCACAGCGCGTTTGTGTGGCACTGCGCTATGCTTAAACATCAGCGATCGGGATAAAAAAAAATATTAATTAAATAATCAGAATCATATTTTTGTCCATTGGCATGTTTCCTCGACTGGATGCATCCTTTTTTTGGAGCTGTCATGGCTCCGTTTTGCTATTTGCAGAACCGTACTCAGTTGTTAACGGAGTACATTTCTGCAAATAACACTACTCTTACTTGGACAGGTCAGGGTTTCCTGGATCGCAAATTACCTCATTTGCATAACTTTCAGCAGCAAATGAGGTAATTTGCATAACCTAGCCCTGTCCGTGTAAGAGGGGCTTTAGGAACTCTCTTGCACACCCCTGCCGACTCTTCCTGGATCGCTCGGTAGACATGTTGGCTGCATGGAGTCTTACTCTACTCTTAGACTTCATGTAAGCCTTTGTGAATCCGGCCCATAGACTATAAATATTGTTTACTATCATATGCCTCAATGTCATAATGTTTTTTAATTATAAGCTCTGGTAATAAAAGAAATATACAATGCTGAAATTGGATACCACGAAGGTCGACATTCGGAATGATTCTAAATTACTGTAAAACAGTGCAAGTGTAACCGACTGCTGCACTTTGGTAAGAGTTGTTCTTCATCTGTGCTCAACTCTGTACGGTGCATGTCACTTGTTCAGATTTTCAGATACTCAAACATCCAAACACCTCATAAGCAAACATAAAAATCTACTTGCTTTCAGGGTTTTCAGGGTGACAAGCTGCCCTGCACACCCCATGTGAGGGCCTGTACCTCCCACACCCCCTGCAAATTATATATACCTACTGCAAGATCGCACTACAGTGAGGACAAGGGTACATTTCCCAGTCCTTAATGTACTGCAATCTCCATTCATAACATCATCTTCACATCAGCGAATGAATACACACTTTCGTTCACTTTCATTCGAACACTTTCAGTTCGTCATTCTGAAAACCTCAAAACAGGCATTCGGCAAAACTGTATTCGTACAAATACAATTCCACATTATGATAGTAAACCATAATATATATATATATATATATATATCTATGAACGCTACAGAATCCTGAAAGCCCAAAATCCTGAGACTGAAATCCTGAAAGTTCAAAATACTGAAAACTCAAAATCCTGAAAATGCACAGGATACCAATACTTACTATATTCCAGCACAAATACATACAGAAACAAATAAAACACAAACTTTATTACTGTTTTTCAAGTATAAGCAGGGGGGCAAGCACCCCTGCACCCCCCCAACACACACACACACACACACACACACACACACACACACACACACACCCCTGCTACTTAAACATATGCACTCTAAGATTGCACTTAGTGTAGTGAAGTGCAATCTTGTAGTTGATATATTTAAGTAGAAGGGGGTGTGGGGGGCACAGTATATAGTTGAAGGGTAATATGTTTCTGTATGTACTTGTGCTGGAATATCATAAGTGATGGTATCCTGTGTGTTTTCAGGATTTTGAGTTTTCAGGATTTTGTACTTTCAGGATTTTGGTCTGAGGATTTGGGGCTTCAGGATTTTGGGCATTTCAGGATTCTGTAGCGCTCCTGCATATACATATATATATAATATATATATATATATATATATGGATTCACTTTAGAAGCTCAAAATACTGAAATATCAAAAGTCATTATTTTGAGGCCATAAACTGGAATCCTGACACGAGCGAAACCCCAGAAGAGCGAAATTCAAAACCTCGAATACCGGAGGTTTGAATTTCTTGGTTCTAAGGTTTCGCTGTGGTTATGAATTCAGGTAAGTGTGTATGTGTTAAGGGTTTTGGTTAGGGGCTGTGGTGTGTGTTAGTGTGTTTTGTTGCTGTGATGTGTGCGTGTGAGGAGAATGTAGCTTGTGTGGTGGTGCTTTGTGTGTGTTTGTATGTAGTACAACCTCAGAGTTAGAATATTTCAGTAGGGGGGGTGTGGGGGATTCAGGGGGGCATGCCCCCCTGCTTTCATGTAATAGAGAGCTTGTGTTTGTCTGTGGGGAGGATGGTGTGTGTTTGTAGTTGAAGCGTGAAATTCAAAATCTCTGGTGTGCGAGATTTTGAATTTCGTGGTTCTGAGTTTTTGCTGTTTTATGGTTTCGGCTTTATAGCCTCAATATACTGAATTTCGATATTTTAGTATGTGTGTGTGTGTGTGTGTGTGTGTGTGTGTGTGTATATATATATATATATATATATATATATATATCTTTATCTATCTGTATATATATATATCTTTATCTATCTGTATATATATATATATATATATATATATATATATACATACATACATACATACATACATATATATATATAGAGAGAGAGAGACATAATCTAAGCAAAGTCAATGAATCTGTCTTATTAATGTTACAATTTTTGTGCATATTCCAAATGAACACTGTTTGTTGCATTACCCCTTTATTTGGCCTCCCTCCCCCCAAAAATCTTTCAAGTGCAATAGTTTAGGAATTTTTGGAATTTCTACATGTGCATGTGTAAATGTAACCATAGCATAAGCAATGCCAGCTTACACTATATTAATACATTTGATAAAATCTGCCTTGCCGATATTAGTATTCATTTGTTTATCACACAAAAATAGTATTACTACATTGCCTCTGTAATTACTTCAAGACCTACAGACCAGTGTAAGACTTTAAAATCTCACCCACATACTCAGTTGTCATACCTAATGGAAACTGAACATAATTCAGCTTAGCAGCTGAGTATATTATTAATGGTTATGTATAATAACTGACACAGACTATCAACACCAAGTTGTAGTTATGAAATGTTTGACATTTTCTAGTAAAACCTTTTGTACAGGAATTCAGGAAATTCTGTTGTAGCCTGTCATTAAGCTATGCTTTTAGGTGCAGAGATAGCTGAAAGCTGCACATCGAAGTCATGAGTGCCAAGTGACAGTTGCCAGCAAGCTTTCTATTTTACTTTTCTTTATTACACTTTATTTCTGAGATTAGGAAGTATCGCTTTCAGAGACAAATAAACAATGTTTTATTTTCTGACTTATAAAAGCAAATATACATATATTATATATGTGTGTGTGGGTGTTTTCACAAACATTATTGCAGCCACTCAAGCGGCAGACTTAGTGAAACTGACAGAAAGTAAAAAAAGTAAAACTACTTAAATCTAGAATATGACCTTTCCGTATAAGAACATGCCATTAAACAGTGTTCCAAAGGTGTGAGTTAAAATGTACTTGGATAGCCCCAAAACGTGACCACTTAGTGAGTAAAGGTTTTCTTCTTGCCGTCATTTGTTTATTCATTCACTACAAAGCAATGATATATTGACAAGACAGACTCTATTCAATGAACAATTAAGTGTTGCTTTGGCTTTAATTGTGGTTATGTATACACACATATAAGTTAAAATGCCCAAAAAAATTGCACTATTGCATTCTAACAATTCAGAGTAACTAAAGGAGCAATGTAAGAAACAGTGCTTGTGTATGAAATGCATATGAACTGTAACATTTACAAGACAGATTTTTATCCAGCATCATATGTTGATTTGTCTTACACTATGGTTATGTATACACATGAAAACACGCACACACACACACACATATATATATGACACATTTAAAATGATGAACAGCCAAAACACTGAACAGCAAACGATTAACCACAAATGGCCAAAAGCAGTAAGTCCATGAGGTTGAATACAGAAGGGACTGTTATTTCCCTTTCCTTGCTGCATTGCAATCTCAGGCTTGGTATTTAAACAATTTGCAGAGAAATGAGAGGCACAGCACCTCATATGGGGAGGCAGGGAGGTATGCCCCTACAAAGAACATGTAGCAATTTTTCAGGATTTTGAGTTTTGACCTTTGTTGTTGATCAATTGCCATTCATTTTTCTACACTGCCACATTAGTACATAAAGATTTACGTATTCAAGTGGTATGCAGCATACTATCATAGACGGGTGTGGACTGTAAGCAGCTATACTCAGAACATAGCATAGCTATGGACAACACACATATGTGAAAAGTATGTATCAGAAACCACAAGAGGTGTGTACAACAAACATTATAATAAAGCTTTGCCATCTACATTAATAGCCTTCTGAATAAAACCCAAATATAGGCTGCATTTCAATATAAAGGTTGTATCTTTCATACAAAAGTATTCCGCATTTTCACATGGAACAAGCATTATAGTCATGTACTTATACAACACAGACCTTAAACACGATAAAATCCAGTGGATGGCATAACTAGGTAAGTGGATATGCCTTCCTTTCAGGCCAGAGGCATACTCAAATGCCTATACTGTTTGTCTATGTAGAATTTTTTATATATATATATATATATATATATATATATATATATATATATATACCACAGAAAACTCAGAATTGCATGACATACATCAATAATCAGCCTAGGGAGCAAAACAGTGTTTCAGAATCATATTGTCTGTAATATGTTTAGCTTGCCAGGGACTGTTAGCACACCCTGACAGTATTCCCAAATACTTGTTAATACAACAAGTTGCTATTTGCTAGCATACCATAACCTGAGTAGCCTGATCACATTTGTGAACAGTATTGAAGACTGTATCATGTAAAGTAATGGGCAATCAGACGTCAGTAAATTCTTGTAATATTATGGGTTGTGAAACTGTAATGATGCACTCACATACACGTCTGAACAGTAACAAAAGCCGGATAAAGTAAGCCAAACACTATTCTCCTATGGGACTTCAACTACTTCACCATTAACTGAGAGATGTATACATCTTTTAACATGTATGCTTAGATGTTTCTGGACTTCATCAATGCAAACTCTGTAGACCTGTTAGTCTGCACCCAACCAGGAGTGAAGGAATCCTGGACCTTTTCTTCATCAATATTGACAGCTGTGATCTCTACCATTGGTAATTTCCTCCCTGGTCAAATCTAACCATAAGTCTGTCATATTTACCTTAAGACTGAAGCTAGAAGCATACTCCAGTACCTTGATATTCAGAAATGATGCCAAAACTAATCTACTGAAACTAAGTGATGACCTGGCTAAATACAACATCCATTTCCATCTTGATTATTATGTTTCTTATGCAGAATTCTTTACAGCTAAATTCTATGCATACAAAACTACATTCAAAAATAAATGCTGTGGTGGGACCCAGATATGAAATAAAAGAAAAAAAACTCATTGCGTATAAAAATAAATATAACTCTCAAGATGTAAAAAAATTCTGTTTCTAATCCCAACAGAGAGCTCCCAACCATGATCAAATTAACCACAGCTATATATAAGGTAAAAATTGCCACCCAAGCAAAGGACATATATTAGAAACATTAGAAAAAATGCCCAGAAAATTGCAGAGGTAATAGCAAATGATATCAGACAGTCAGACACAGAGGATGTAGCCAATGTACTAGCAGATAAATTTAACTCTAATTTCACCCCCTCTCCCCTGTTACTCATTCTATATCTACCTCCCAATAAATCTCCCATTATCAAGTCTTCATGGCATTATCCAAGGCCAAGAACACTGTCTCTAGCTGGCCAGATAATATACTGAACTTCTTACTGGCCAGCACAATACAAAACTTGCCAGTCTCACAACAGAGGCTCTTCCATATCAGCATTCAAACAGGCCTTGTGATGGATGAATGATGGACAGCTACTGCCATCTCTTTGCACAAAAGTGAGGCATCATCAGACACAGGAAACTATAGAGCCATATACTTTACCAGCCTCATCTGCCTGGCTATGGAAAAGATCACTATGGAATTAATATATAAGTAACCTACAAACTGCTGACCAAGGCAAGTTCAGACATGTTAAGGACAGATCTTGCTTAAGTAACCTGGTTGACTTCTTTGACAAGGCTGCTACATCAATACATGAGGGCATATCAGTGTACACTGCACATCTGGACATCTCAAAGGTGTTTTTCACCATTCCACAATTTTGTATCATAGATAAACAATCCCAGCTAAATGTTATGTTAATCCCTATGTAATTTGTTGGATAACACACTGTCTCACAAATAGAAGCCAGGAAATTAGGGTGGCATGCTCCATCTCCTCCAAAATATCTGTCACTGGGGATACAAACCAGGGTTCAGCCCTTGGGATTTTTTTTTTGGCATTTACTTCCCAGAGGTCAAAGCTACTGTTAAGGATTTATGGCTGACCAAATTTGCAGAAGACTGTAAATTTGGTACCATCATAAATGCCCCAGGCAACACCATGGTCCTCCAAGAGGCATTTCCCAAAATAATAGCTGCTATTTATGTATTTGTTTTATTTATTTATTTATTCAGATATTCATATTTGTTTACATGGTCTGTGCACTGATCTCAATGGACCATTTGCAGGCACAGCCTGGGTGAATAGAATCACATAAGAAATGAATAAAACATATTTACATATACAAGTATATAGTAAAAACAAATGTGTGTGGTGTGTGTGTGTGTGTGTGTGTGTGTGTGTGTGTGTGTGTGTGTGTGTGTGTGTGTGTGCGCGCGTGCGTATGTGTGCACGTGTGTGTGTTGTGTGTGTGTGTGTGTATATATATATATATATATATATACATATATATCTTTACAGGTACAAACACAGTTCAAGAAAAAGTACAATGTCAAACATGGATGGAAAAAATGGAATTATGCTTAGCACAGCTTTATAGATAAGATGTAGCTATAATGAAAGATAGAGCTTATGCTACAGGCAGAGCAGCATATTATTAGAAGAGGCAAGTGAGAATAGTTGCAAGAAAGAATACCATGCGGAGGAGGCAGAGAAAAGGTGAGAAAGATGTGCAGAGAGAAGAGTAGAAAGGAGAAGAAAAGTGAGACAGACGCAAAGAGAAGAAAGAAGTTGGATGTATGAGAGGCAGTAAGTGAGGGGTGACAAGATGAGATAAGGAAGGATGAAATATGGATAATGGGGTATATGAGAGAGCTGCAGGATTCATATAAAATGACCTCACTGGGTGCATCTGCTTTGTGAATTAGTGATCTTAGTAGGAGGCTGGCACTGAAATGTATTGGCAAGATTTAGGCAGTGGTGTTCATGATTGGGGTAGTTGTAATGAACCAGCAGATTTTATTGCAGATGGCTTGTAAGGCGGTGGCGTTTTTCTTTGAGGTTGTAGCTACAATGGGTAGTCCACATTGGAGTTAAGATCGGAGTATTCCTTTACCTGTGGCAGCTTTGCCTGGCTTAGACAGAAGAGGTGATAGCTTGTTCGCCCAGAACACTAGTGTGCTGATCTTTTTGCATGTGTTTTGAATGTGTCGTTGAAAGTTCATAAATTGGTCTAGCCAAATGCCAAGATATTTGAAGGATATGGTAGAGTCTATTGTGGTATTGTTAATATCTTTAATATTAAGAAAGCTAGGTGCTTTGGCTACTTTTTGGTTGGTTCTAAATAACATTACATTTGTTTTTGAGGGATTAAGTATAAGATTCTGGGCTATTAGCCACTGTTTGAGGGTTCAGAGGTCATCTTAGAGCTGAGTTTGTATAATAGAGTGGGATTTGTCATTAAGTGTACCAGATGGTGTAGCACCTACATGTGCTGTGAATATTATATTATTATAATATTTCTAGGCAATGCAACTTTTCTGTGTACTAGATGAGAGTAAGATATTTGTACAGTTAATGGGGTGCACATTTTTTTCAAGCTTATGGTTAAAGAAACTGATATTGTAATGATACAGCATCCCTGATGTAAACGTATTGTAGAATAATTGTTTTTAATCTGTTACTTCAGTCCCTTTCTGCTTTTTTGACCCAAGTAGTTTTCTCAGGTACTTCAAAGTGAAGATGGTGCATTGTTTGGAACTCCTGTATCTGAAGAGAGGATCAGCAGAGATGTGTTCAACTGTACTTTGCATGTTACCCTTGAATCCTTGTCAGATAAATGTATTATATATGATCTGTTAACATAATGTTATCATAATGTGCATTTTGATGCCATTATATTGGGGTTTAACAAGTTATACACACACTGTACAACCATACAATGCTGAAACCACAATTTTAAATGAATATTGTGTGTAGTCAAAATAGAAGTATAAGATCAGTTATAATAAAATCTTTGGTTCCTGATTAATGGATAGTTGTTTATGGTGGTTGCTACATAGCAGTGTTTATAATCATGAGTTGTATGTATAATAGTAATAATTAAATGTCATTCTGAAAAGATGTAAAATAGCTAAGGTGGCAAATAAAAAAAACAGGTAGAGAACAGCTAGTATCTCTATTCTACAGAGATACACACAAACAATGAACCACAGTATATGTATAGATAATTTCAGTGTCTGTTTTATATGTGATGACTGCAAGATATAATTGTATCATATGTGATAGGTATGCTATATTTCCATCTGGATATCATTAAGCAGGGAATACATAACTTAGATAACTGATATTATAAGAATATAAATATAGGTATGTGTCAATGACTCCTTAGTAATATGTAAGTTAATGTGGGTGCGAATCCTAAGGTGTGTACCAAAAAAAAAATATTTCCAAGTCTTACTGTTAGGTTCTGTACTCTATGTAATTACCTGATTTTTGGTCACATATCATCAGCATATCCTATTACTGTATTATCTCCCAAACACAACATCACACTATCCAGCAAAGATAGAGGAACACAGCTCCTGTACATGTCTCTAGGAGTCATGCACACATCAAACACTACTTCAGAAATATATTGCTGCCATTTGCTTTTCAACACATCTTGCAGACCAGCAAGCCCATGGCACACTACTCAATCACCACCAATGAAACAGCATACTTGTCATAAAAAGCCTACGAGCTATTGTTTTACATATTCATTATATCCACTACAAGTGATTGCAAAAATGTGTAACGAAATTTCATGCTAAATATATTTCACTTTACATGTGGCTGGCATTGCTGGTTGACTCTGAGTACTACATGTCTACTGAAATATAATCATATAACCTTTCCAAAAATACAGAAGTACTCAAGGGTGATAGGGTAACATGTTAAATCATAATTGTTCCTTACATTTTGCCAACATGAAAAAGCTGTTTATAATAATATACGATACTGTTTAGCACAGCTACTACTAGTACTTAGGAATATGCACAGGGCTTGAGTCTATAAATTTCACAGAAGCTATTTACAGACATTGTAGCACACCAAAGGAAGACTTCAGTGCACTTGCTGTGGACATAATTTCAGAAGACATGCTCAAGGCAGTCCAAGGACTTAACTATTCAGCACAGGATAATTAAGTATACCATGCACACCTCTCTGATTGCAAAATACATCATTCATAACTAAAATGTGACAAACTGCCACACCAGCACTGTTTCTGAAATCCTCGGCATATGCTTTACAGACCTAAGGAATAAAAATTAATACTATGGATGTTGCCAAATTCCACAGTAGTATTAAAAAAAAACACATAACAATGAAACCTGCAGTTAATGAACAGCAACAGGATGCAGTGACTCAAGCCATAAATGAGATTGTGGCTGTGCACCCCAGAAGCCAGCCAGCTAGAGTCAGAGCAAGGCTGCAACCAAACCAGTTGTCAGACCAGCAAATAATGAACAGGTACTGGCTAACAGTACAGACAACTTGTGCAGGCTCTTTGCAACATGTGCACCCCACACATGTCTGTGGGTACCCTCCAAGGAAACCACATCCCCCTTGAAACCAAAGTGCGTCTCAACCTGGGTGTATTTTCATCTGGGATATTCCAGACACACACAGGGGATGTTGCAGGAGTGTCACAGGCAGCTGCTAGCCGTATCCTAGTTACTGAAAGCACTGTGCAGCAATGTAGATGACTACAAGCAATTTTCATTCACCTCCATGGTGTGGAGAACTGTAATGCACAAGTTTTACAGCACTGCAAACTTCCCCTGTGTACTCAGTGCAAATGATTACACACACATACTTATCAATACATCAGTACATCCTGAAGTAGACTGATAGATAAACAGAAAGGGCTGAAAATCCATCAGCTACTAGATTGTGTGTGCAGTTGATGGCAGCATACAAAACATCATGGCAAAACACCCTGGAAGTGTCCATGATGCTGCCATATGGAGGTAAGGGCTGCATTCCAACAAGGTGAAATACCTGAGGGACTGATACTGGGTAAGTACACTAACACAGCTAGGATGCAAGCTAAGGATACCCCACACATCAATATCCATGCTGACCAAATGTGTTTTCATTCCCATAACAGGTGACTGTGGTTATCCACTTGAGCTGTGGCTAATGACAGTACAGTGAACCCAACAACCCTGCACAGGAAGCCTACAATAGAGCACACACAACAGTCAGAAACACCATAGAGCATGTGTTTGGAAAGCAAGGTTCAGATGTCTAAACACATCTGGGGTGCACTGCAATACACACTTATGAAGGCAGCACAAATGGTAATTGTGTGTGTCATGCTGCACAAGTTACATGCTAACTAGAGCACATGGTGGTCTAACAGCTGCAGGTGTAGCTGAACTACACTAAAAAACACAGATGTCTGAAGAGGACAACCCCACAGGTATCAGAGGACATTGGGGTAGAAGACACAGGCATAGGCAACATATGGGTATGACATAGATGGTCAGCCCTTTCTGAGAACACGGGAGAAGTGCAGGCCCTGGCAACATGGCAATATATAATCCATATCTTTGAGTTATAATGAGCCACACATTCATGAGTACACAGATTAAACACCAATGTTAAGGTGTTGCACCACCACAGCAGCAGCGATTGCATCCAATGGCTATTTCCCACTAGATGTACACAATGAGCATAACATATAATGCCTTAATCATAATATATAACATTATGAACCTATATAAATTTGTCATAACAGAGATTATAAACTCAGGGCACAACTAACACAGGTATGAATGCACACTCAGATTGTTCTATCAGTGTATGGAAAACAATAAGGGACTCACATCAGTGTAACACATTTTTATCTGTACAGTATAATAACATGAAAAAAGAGAAACAACACATGACACAATGAAAAACTTTTAACAGCTGCAGAATTATATATCATAGTAAACTAGTAATGTAATACATGGAGTAAGCTATGTTTATGAAACTGTTGGACTCACTCTAATGCAGTCAAAAGAGACTTTGCTGTGTCATACTGTGGTCTGCTCTGCCCTTACCATGAGCAGAAACAATTGGCACAGGTTGGTCCAGAGACGAGACTGCTGGAGTGACAACACCATGTTGAGGTGAAGGAGCATGACTGTGAGTTGAAGGTCTTGTTGTGATTGGCAGGACCACAGAAGATGTGTTGACCGTGGAAGTGTGTGCATACTTTACTGTGTTTCGCATGTACAGCAACTTGTATGGTTCTGCAAATAGAAACTATATGATACATGGCACTGTCCCACTCTCTTTCAAATGTGTTTTCTGTTACTGTTAATGCTTCTGACTACAGTGTAGACATGAATTCATTTTTGCTAACTTTTTGCCTATATGAAAACACACAGCAGCATTCCGCAAGTATGTCAACAGTGCAGGGCCAGCATAAAGTCAAAAGTCAAAAGAACACAGCCAGCCAGCATAATTAAGGTGAACCACCAATAACTATTTATTGTAACAACAATAGATAGAAAAATGCTCCAGAATATTACAAACTGGTTTCAGCAAAAGTCTTCTTCAGTGTAAACACAAAGCACAACGAAAAAGTTGAGGTAAAAAACACACCTTTATCAAGCACAAAGCTTTCAGGTACAAGACCCTTTCTCAATGATAGACACAGGTACATTAAAATCAGACATTAAATACACGCCCAACACATCACGTGACCCGCAGCCATGGTCATGTGACTAATACATTAAAATAATTACATTACTTATAATTTTAAGACATAAACAAGTAAAATTAGATAAAATTCATACATACATATATTTGCTTACTTTTGTGTACTTATATTTACATTTACATGCACATATATATACGCAAATACATTACCTATATTACTTTAACTTAGTGTGTTGTATTTTTATTAGAACAGGTTTTAAGGAAACATCAAAATTTAATCCAGGGGATGTATTAGGTGCTAGCCTTACTATCCACTCATATTCTTTATTATCTAAATGATTACACAAGTCCCCTCCCCTGATAGAGCTAACAACACATTCTATTACTCTAAACTTGAAACTGTGTGTAGAACCACAATTTAAAATATGCTTAGATAGAGCATTAGTCTCCACTCCCCTCCTTATACTTGATTTATGCTCTATGATGCGTTCCTTAAGTTTTCTAGTTGTCTTGCCGACATAGAAACAAGCGCATGCCTCACACGTTGCCAAATAGACAATGTTACTTGTCATACAAGTTGCATGGCACCGAAAAGTAAATATCTTCTTAGTGACAGGATGAACAAAACTACTACCACATTCTGAAGAATCAGCTCTCTGTTTGTATATATCACTACAGCAACTACAATTATAACAACTAAAGGTACCATTACCTAGTCCATTAAGGGAAGTAGCATTCACATATTCAAAATCTTTGTAAGCTAGAACATTCTTAATAGTTCTCATATTTCTGTATGTGAACAAAGGAACTTCACCTACAACTAATCTAATATCTTCCTGAGCTAATAGCACCTTCCAGTATTTCCTTATTATAGTTCTGACTGCATATGAAAGAGAGTTGTAAGACATAATAAAACTTACATTAACCCTTTTATTTAATTTGTCCATTGGGACAACAACATCTGTACTTGTATTCAAAAATACAGATGAATACATGGAATACCTATTAGATACTACATGTTCTCTAGCTTCTACCAGCATACCTTCTGGATAGCCACTTCTTCTAAAGTCTCCACATGCCTCATCAATTTGTTGTAAACACTTGACATTGTCAGTGTTTAACCTACTAACTCTTGCCAGTTGCCCCTTACTATACCCCTAAAAATATGGGGTGCATGCATACTAGACGCATGCAAGTATCTTCCTGATGAAACTTCCTTCTTAAAACAGAAGTGTTAATAACATTGTTCTCCTTAGTTAAAGAAATATCCAGAAAATTGACGAATGTCTTAGAATAATCAGCCTTAAAGTGTAGAAAGGAAGTAGTATTATTCAAATATATAATATAGTCTTGTAACTCACTGGATGTTCCTTTCCATAAAAGAAAGCAATCATCTACGAATCTCTGATATAAAACTATATTTTCATTCAAAAGGTAGTTCCATTACCAACATAAGATTTCTCCCATTCATACAGAACAATGTTTGCATATGTATTTGCTACGGGGTTCCCATAGCCACCCCGTTTGCTGCAAATAATATTCCTTATTGAATATAAAGATATTATTTTTAAAACTATATCCAACAACATGCAAATGTTCTCTGTGTGCCTAACAGTAAAAGTGGAAGAGTGACTTAAAAATTCCCTTATTGAAGTGATGCCATATTCATTTGGTATGACAGTAAATAATGAAGTAATATCTAACACAACCATGTATATATTCTGACAATCCATGTTAGATTGCTTAACTTTTAAATACCATGTTCTAAGTTTAATAAGAAAATCAGTGCTGTCTTTAAGGACAGTTTCACATTTACCCAAAAGTGGTTGTAACTGCCTCTGTAAGTACAAAGAGATGGGTTCTGTTATCCAACCATTTCCTGAGACAATAGGTCTCATAGGGGGATTTTCACATGATTTATGCACTTCGAATGCCATATAGTTGGGGAATGATAGGACTAGAAACAGTGAAAAAATGAAAAGATCCAAAGAGATGTCACCTGACAACTGTAAGTCATATATACACATGTTAACATAACAAATACGCTTTTTTACATCAGCATATTGTATCAGTTTGTATGCAGTAGCATCCCCAATCAAAGATAATACTGAGCTTATATACTTGTTCCTATCCATTAGAACTATGGAGCCCCCTTTATCAGCCTGCTTTATTACCACATTAGGTTCACTTTTTAATTCAGACAATGCTTTGTATTCATCATAAGAGAGATTGTAACGTCCATTAGCTTTTCTATTACTATATACATGTCTTATTTCAGTTTCACATAAGTCATTAAATGCCAGTAAAACTGGAGCATACACTGGTACAAACGTATTACGTCTTTTGCAAGCAGTGGAGTCATAAGTATCACTTTTAAACATCACTTTTAGAGCTACAGATCTAATAAACAATTTTAAATCAGTTATAACTTTTACCATGTCTTCCACACTTGTAGGTATAAAATTCATACCTTTGCTCAAAAGAGAATAATGATGGTCATTCACAACAAAGGAAGATAGATTTACTATGCCTGCTACTGCCTTCTGGCTAATTTCAGTTGCTTTGGGGGGCTCTCATTCTTCCGTTTATTGTCCTGCACTACCATATTGTTCCTATGTTTACTTCTTCCCCTCGACGTTGACCTCGAGCTGTTTAAGCGTTCTTTGATACGTTCCGCTTGCTGCAGTTGAAAAGGTTTAAAAAAATTATTTAAAGTTTGTTGTGAAGATCGTAAAGACAACCCAGGCCCGCCTTCATTAGTAGCTGTTGAAGCAGTAGATGTAGAAGCAGATTCAGTAACTGCACAAGCCACAGTGCTACTTAGAGCTGCCGCGCCCTCAGTGATGTCATCGGTATGTGAAGTGGATAGCAGTTCTGGCTCCAAGTTCAAAGCATTAGTTGTTAACAGGGGAAACTCATCTAGGGAATTTAAAGGTGTAGTATATGCTTTCTGCTTCATTGTTGTAGGTACAGATTCACTATTAAAGTTGTTAGATTTATTCACTTGTGGAACAGTTCTTTCAACTTTAGGCCATGAGAAAATATTACCTGATTGGTAATCTCCCATGTCACGTACAAGTTTTCTTTTTTTCACAGTTTCTAGTCGATCATCCATGGTGGTTAGCCTATCCAACATGGACTGGTAAACAGTTTGCATGGATGAAAAACATGACAAAGATAAAAGTTCATCTTCCAGTGTGAGAATTTCTTTTTTCATTTCATTCTCAATGTCACTAAAGAACTTATTCATAAGTACCATATAGTCATGGCTTAACTTCAAATTTAAGCACTGCCACTGCTTTAACAGTTCAGGATATGTATTTCCCTATGAGGGCATTTTTAATACCCTCAAACCACGTGGTGCAATACCTTTTTCCAGATAAGCATCAAAGCTAAAACGTTGCCATTGCAAACGCTTATAGGTACCAACCTTCCTTTCCAATATTTGTACTTTATGTTCAAAGTCCAACGCATTAGTAGATGAAATAGTAGTAGTCTTGTGTTGAAGTACAGGAATCTCTGTTGTAACAAGTAACAAAGGATTAATCTCTTTTTCAAAGAGATGCTTTAAACGATTTCTAGACTCCATCTTTGGCTGCTACAGGCTGAAAAACCCAACTTGCAGTATAAAGCACCAAAGGAACACCAAGTATATACTGCTGCAGAGTCAAAAGTACAAAGCACAACGAAAAAGTTGAGGTAAAAAACACACCTTTATCAAACACAAAGCTTTCAGGTACAAGACCCTTTCTCAATGATAGACACAGGTACATTAAAATCAGACATTAAATACACGCCCAACACATCACGTGACCCGCAGCCATGGTCATGTGACTAATACATTAAAATAATTGTATTATTTATAATTTTAAGACATAAACAAGTAAAATTAGATAAAATTCATACATACATATATTTGCTTACTTTTGTGTACTTATATTTACATTTACATGCACATATATATACGCAAATACATTACCTATATTACTTTAACTTAGTGTGTTGTATTTTTATTAAAACAGGTTTTAAGGGAACATCAAAATTTAATCCAGGGGATGTATTAGCTGTTAGCCTTACTATCCACTCATATTCATTTAGATAATAAAGAATATGAAAAGTATTATATTAAAGTAATAGTAATTGGGCGTGTATTTAATGTCTGATTTTAATGTACCTGTGTCTATCATTGAGAAAGGGTCTTGTACCTGAAAGCTTTGTGTTTGATAAAGGTGTGTTTTTTACCTCAACTTTTTCATTGTGCTTTGTACTTTTGACTCTGCAGCAGTATATACTCAGTGTAAAAACAAACAGAAATAAAAATATCATACACAGTGACACTTGAATACACCAAACAATCACATACCCCTCCCCACCTTTCATCAATTATAACAAATCATTTAAACCTGGAGGGAACAACGCCCCTAATTTAATTATCCAAAACTTCTTTGTTGTTCAATATATTATGCCAGCCTAGTTTATTACTTCCTCTAACCATAACACGATCGATGGCTATAAACCTAAACATAGCAGTAGGATGTTGCAAAGCATGCCTGTATAAAGCATTAGACATTCTTTGACAACAAATGTCACTAAAATGTTTGGAATTATGAATCTTAAATTGTCTAGAAATTTGTCCTACATAAAATTTAGAACACTGACATTCAACCAAATAGTTCACCCATTCTGAAATACAATTGGCAAAACACTTACTATGAAATACAATAGATGTGTTAGCAGAAGAAAATGTTTTAATTTTCATGACATGTTGGCAAGCAGAGCAGTGTCCACATGGGAAACATTCAATTAAAGGTATTCCTTCCATAGACTGCCGTACTTTATTACAAATAGGCACTGACTTTTTAAAATGATTCAAACTTTTTTATACTTTTTCCTTTTCTATATGTACATTGACATTTTGTGGTAACATTTGACTTAAATTATTATCTGTCAAATGAATATCCCAATGTTTATTAATCAGCTGGCAACACTGTCTAGAATTAGCACCAAAAGTTGTAACAAGACGTATCTGATGACCATCCTTAGAACGTGTTTTATACTTCAACAAAGTTGATCTATCCACACTCTGTGCAAAACAGTGGGCCTGATGTATAATAGTATCCTTATATACCCTAGCCCAAAATATATCAGTCAGCTCCTGGTTATTTTTATTCAGCTCATCCAAAGATGAGCATATTCTTTTAACCCTAAGAAATTGGGACTGGGGAATATTATTAACAATATGAGATGGATGGCAGCTGTCTGCTGCCAATAAGCTATTATATTGTGTAGCCTTTCTAAATAAAGTAGTATTCAAAGTCCCATCGGATTGTTTACTAACCACCACATCAAGAAAGGAAATTTGTTGAACATCAAAGTAAATAGAAAATGATAGACCCCTTTGTTTTTATTAAATACTGAACAAATTCTTTCAAATATACAATGTCAGATTTCCATATCAGCCAACAGTCATCCAAATAGTGCCTCCATATATCCACTTCTGGCAAAAAATGTTATGTGTTACATCATATATCAATTGTTCCTCTATGAACTCCATAAACAGGTCAGCATAAATTGGGGCAAAAGATGCCTCCATAGCCGTCCCTTTAAGTTGGAGATAATCCCCATTAAAGACATTTTTTTGTCAAAACTTGCTCTGTTAAACATAACAGAAAGGTGTTAAATCCAGGTTCATAAATACACATACGATTTAGTCAAAAATCAATGGCTTGTAAACCTGCCCAATCCGGTATATTTGTGTATAATGTCCTGATATCCAGGGTACACATATACCAGGAGAAATCCAATTGTGTATCAACCACTATATTCAAAAATTCAGTAGTATCCTGTATTCTGGCACAAACATCTACAAATAAAGCCTTAAGATACTTTGTTAGAAATGCAGATAATGGTTCTGTTAAACAACCATGACCCAACACAATTGGTCTACCTAGAGGATTTGTAAGATGTTTATGAATTTTCAGAAGCATGCAAAACTGTTGTGGCTGAGGATCAACAACAGTAAAATGATATACTCTACTCTTAGTAATAATATCCTCTTCAAAGGCTAATGACAAAAAGCATCTATCTCCTTCTTAAAATGTAAAGTAGGGTCTAATACCATCTTTTGATGAAACTGTGCATCTGATAATTGACTAATAGCCTCCTGTACATATGTTTCCCAATCCCAAAGAACTACTGCTCCCCCCTTATCAGCACTATTTATAACCACATTGTGGTTATTTTTTAAAGATGTTAATGCCTGTATTGTCCAGGGGTCAAACTTCTCCTTAAGACCAATTTATAATCAAAATTAAAATGTAAATCTTTTAAAACCTTTTGTTAAAAAATAGACACATATTTATTCATTGGTGGGGGAAAGGTATATGGTCTAAATATAAACTGTGTTTCATTCAGAACATTATTATTCTGAAAATATAACATTAAATTCAACTTTCTACAAAAAAATAAAAGATCATTAACAAAAACATTTTCAGTCACCATATGCATTGGAACAAACCCTAATGCCTTGTTCATCACTTCCCTTTCACATGCAGTTAACACAATAGAAGACACATTGTCTATTATAGAATAGTTAATTATTTTGGTGCCATTAAGCAAATTAATGCTTCTAATGTCATTGGCCCTCCTGGAATGTTTCCATCCAGCTCTTTTGGAACCAAACGGTTCCTCTTTTTGGCTGCTGGCAACTTATTAGAAACTTCCACATAAGTCTCTGCAGTCGAGGATGAATCATTCATAGAAGAACCAGTCCCTGTCCACCTTTTTTTTCTTTAAAATGGATCGACGCCTCTTTTTCTGATTTTTGTTTCCCACTTCTTGAGAATAACTTTTTTTATCCATATTTAATTTGACTGATTTATGGATGCTAAAGGCTCTCCCATTAACATAATCAGTAGTCTCTTTTAATTTTTTTGATTTTACGGGTTTGTAAAACATAAGTCTATGGATGGAATACCTTTAATTGGATGTTTCCCATGTGGACACTGCTCTGTTTGCCAACATGTCGTGAAAATTAAACAATTTTCTTCTGCTAACACATCTGTTGTATTTAATATTGTGTTTTGTCAACTGTATTTCAGAATGTGTGATCTAATTGGTTGAATGTCAGTGTTCTGCATTTTATGTAGGACAAACTTCTAGACAATTTAAGATTCATATTTCCGAACATTTTAGTGACATTTATTGTCAAAGAATGTCTAATGCTTTATATAGGCATGTTTTGCAACATCCTACTGCTAAGTTTAGATTTACAGCCATTGATCGTATTATGGTTAAAGGAAGTAATAAACTAGGTTGGCATAATATACTGAACAACAAAGAAAAGTTTTGGATAATTAAATTAGGGGCTTTGTTCCCTCCATGTTTAAATGATGTGTTATAATTGACGAAAGGTGGGGAGGGGTGTGTGTCTTGTTTGGTGTATTTAAGTGTCACAGTGTATGGTATTTTCATTTCTGCTTGTGTTTATACTGAAGAAGGCTTTTGCTAAAACCTGCTTGTAATATTCTGGAGCATTTTTCTATTTCTTGTTGCCACGATAAATAGTTATTGGTGGTTCACCTTAATTGTGCTGGCCAGCTGTGTTCTTTGCCTATATGCCCAACACATGTTCATTTGAAATCCTAAGCCATGATCCATATTAGAAGACCATGTCCAATCCAGGTGATATCATAAAAGCAAGTCTTTTTACTGCATTCATAAGACACACTTTCACTCAAGATTAATTAGCTAGACAAGTAGTTGTCAAGGTTAGACAAGTAGTTATCAAGGTTAGAGTTTAAACGAATATTTTAATTGCAGGCTTGAACCTCATGTCCTCTGATCTGAGTTTAAAGATATAGAATCTTGTATGTAACCTTGAAAAATGTGTAGGGTGATTATATAATGTTCTTTAAAAGTAAATTAGTAATGTATATTGCTGTTATTTGATAAACACATCATTCATAGCCATTGTTTTTCTTTTTTTAGGTGATGAAGACTGGACAATAAATCATGATCTCTACATCAAGCAGATGCACAGGCTTGAGGAGTAGCACAGGGAGAGAGGTATGTTAATTACTTTTTCTGTTTTTTTTACATGAAATGCATTTGATCCTTGTTATAGGCCTGTATTTTTCACATTACCATGTATATTGCTTAGAATGCATGAATACCCATCATGCATCAGTAAGGTTAAGTGAAATAATCACACACATCTGTACTTAAAACTGTGATTTAAATCCAAAAATGTTGAAATATCATGTAGCATGAAGCAATTTTTTCAGCATTTTTTTTTAATGATCCCCACAACCTAAACAACAGTTGGATTTGTACAGCTATCACATATAGGGCAACTTACTGTCTTATATGTATGATTTATTTGTGACTGTGTATAGCCTTTTTCATAAATTGGCTGTATGTTTGTACTGCTGTATAGACTGTGTGGCATGTTGTTTGTTTCAATATTGATATTCCATCTATGTATAGCATATTTAGTGTTTTTTGTTAAAGCACCCTTATATAACCTGTGTTTCTCAATGTTTGTTCAGATAGACATTCCTTTATAACATAGATGGGAAACAGAAAATTCACCTCGGGGATAACACCAGTGGTTCTACTCGACAGAGGCACTGGGAACTAAGGTCAGGTGGAACTATGCCAGGGTAATCCTATGGCTAGGCTTTTAAAGGCCCCAGGGCCATTAGCCTAGTGCACACCTATGAACATTTCATAATTAGTAAGCTCTTCAGTTGAACATTGATACTGCATCTGTTTTACAATACGTTGTTTTTTTTTGTTGCAACACACTTGTATCCTAGGTTTGCTGACACATGTACAGATAGACATTTTTTTGCAATAGTTCATAATCAGCAAGCCTCATCAGGATGTTTGCATTTTGCAGGCTACTGACTTGTAATAATTGTAGATAGGTAATCCATATGGTTGTACACATACAGTGGTGTTAGTACAGCATATATGACATTCTCATGTGTCACAGGCTATGGGGATTGAACATATAAAATATGTGTTACTGTTGTATTCACTATATTGATATGTATTCATCCATTTATCATGCTGCCTGGCTCAGATGTTTATTCCTTTATTAATTTCTCCAAATTTGTTGGGTTTGTAATATCATGATGGGACTGGACCCCATTCTTAAATCAAAGTAGATTTAAAGTTCATGAAATTTGTATTGTTTCAATCTTTGATGCCAACCAAAAGTGCTCCTCACAACACCTGCAGTGTGCCTAGTAATGACTCCTTCTGAAATTAATATGGAGTTACATGTATTGGTAACATCTAAATATGATTGCAGATTATTTTTTATAACATCTGTTGCTTGCACGTCTATTGGTACTGTCTGGGTATCTTTCTTCCACATTGCTCTCATTTCTGCCTACAAATCTTGATATTTTATGACTTTGTTTCTCTCTGTATGTAAGACATTAGTCACTAGGTGTAGCAATTTCAATGATCAATGCTACTTTTATCTTCTTTTCGTAGACCACTATATCTGGTTTTCTTGAATCTATCTTTTGAACTGTTGGTAATGGGTAATCCCGTGTGATATAGACTTCATCATTTTCTATGATGCTTTGTGGCTCATGTTTCCAGTGTTTTTCAGCCACTTCACTACCATAATGTTTGCACAATCCCGAGTGCAGCAGTCTTGCTACATTATTATGCCTTTCAGTATACAATCCTTCAGCCATTAGTATGTCTCAACTAGCAACAAGGTGTGTAACTGTTTCCAATTCTGTTTTACAAAACCTATATTTGTCTGTTTCTCCCACATGTTCCATGGACTTTGTTAACCAATGTATACGTAGCCCACTATCTCACACCGCCAATATTAACCTTTCATCTTTTGGGTTGAACTCTCCTCTCCTTAACCATTCCTGCATTTGATACTGATCAACAGGAGATTCTTCAAAAAGTTTTCTATACTCGCAACTATATTTATGCATTTTTCACTTTTCTTGACTTCTCATCTGATCCTTCACCGTATATTCTTTCTTTTGTTTTTTGGCACATTCAGTTATTAACTAAATTTTATCCACTTCTGGTTTGATTTCCATTCCTGCTTAATGCCGATATCCTTCCACTAGACTTAGCAGGGAAGTCATCTTAGATTTATTCTCCTCATGTTTCAAAACTTTCACTACATTTGGGTCTTGTGAGGTCAGCAGATATGTGTGGAGTCCCACAACTGCAGATCTATACATGCAATCAATTTCAAGGAGGCCCATACCTCCTTCAGAATGGGGAATGTATAATCTTGGTATGCACTGATTTTTATAAATAATTTTGTGAGCATGAAGCATCCTTCTTATTTTCCTGTCTAATTTGTCCATGTTTTTGGGACCAGTCAATCACTCCAAAACTGTGAGTTAGGATAGGAAGAGCAAATTGGTTTACAGCTTGAATTTTGTTCCTAGATGTCAACGCTGTTTTCAGGATTAAAGTCTTCTAAAATATTCCTTGCTAAGTTTCATTCACATTTGAGTATGTCTTATTGCTAATCCTTCATCAATTCCCAAATATTTATATACTCCCTCTTGCTCATGTTTTTTTATATCGCATTCTTTTCCCAAACTGAAGGTTTCTTGGTGCTGCAGTTTTCCTGCTTTAAAGTTTGCTTTTGCACATTTATCAAGACCAAATGACATTCTTATAGGTTCATAGGTTGGTACTGGGCTATCTGCCCGAAGGCATATATTAGCCCAGCCACGTTGTGCGGTATACACCGCCCCTTTAGTAGTTCCCTAGACCCTTGTACTAGCAGCTAGTACCCTAGGCCCCTATCTAGTAGTGCTGTTGGTGTGATCCCCAGTGTGAACTTTCTGTTACCCATCCACTCATCAAGGTTCCTCTTGAAGAGTGATAGTGAGGGGCTCTGTCTTATGTAGATCGGGACCCTGTTCCATAGTAAGGGAAGTCTCTGCGAAGGGAATCTATCCCGCCAGCATGTTCTATTCATTGTTGTGTTGAGGTTTATATCCCTAGAGCTTGTAGCTCGAGTAGATTTGGTTTTGCTAAGATGGAGCATGTTCAACAATTCTGGGTTGGACATGGCTCTGTACGTTAGACAGAGATCGCCTCTGAGAAAGCAGTATGCAACAGAGAACAGTCTTAGCTTTTTCAATCATGCTGCATAGGGCAACTGTTTGAGGCCAGTAATTCTCTTGGTTAGGTACCTCTGTGGTCTCTCCAGCTGCTGGAGATGTCTAGCCAGGTACATTCCAATTGGTGCATTGTACTCGATAATGGGTCTGATGAGGGAAGAGTAGAGGGGCACCATTACATCCTTAGATCTTGATGCAAACCCTTTAATGTTCAGATGGGTCACACAGAAGGATTTTCTAACCACTTTGGCAACATGGTTATCAAAGGAAAGCTGGCTATCTACTTAGGTCCCTAGATCCCTTATTTCTTCTTCAGATTTCAGGGGATTACCTCCTATGTTGTAGTTTGCGGGTACTCTGTTTTTTCCAAAGGGGATTACTATGCATTGTTTTGCATTTAGCTTGAGACCATGGCTTTGACACCCTGCATCAGTCTCATTTAGGCCCTTATGGAGGATCTCCATGTCAGCCGGAGACTCTATTATAGCACCCAGTTTGCAGTCGTCCACAAGCTTAGTCAGCCACAGCCCTTCCGTGCTTGCCTGTACTTTTGAAAAGTATATGCCAAACAGGAGGGGCCCCAGGACAGAGCCCTGAGGCACACCACTCGTTACTGGTCTGGATTCGGACATAGATCCCGCTACTCTTACTTTATGGGATCTGTCATTATATCATCGGAAAAAGTATTGACTACTTGTAGTTGTGTTTTCAGTTCCTCATCTATTGAGCTATACCGTTTTAAATCATCAACAAAGAAAAAATGAGAGGTCTTTACAGTCTGTTATTTTCTGGGGCCTAATTTGTTAAGTAGACAGCTTAAAAGGTTAAGGGTAAGACAGCATAGCAGCAGTGACAGGGAGTCACCTTGGAATACCCCCTTTGAATTTTTATCCCTGGAATAATAATTTGCCCTTTATCATGGCTTAATTGGAAAGTGGTCTGCCACTGTTTCATGGTCATTGTAATGTAATCGATCAGTGTATGGTGTATCTCATACATTTTTAAGCACTCTTTTATCCATGAATGTGGGATACTATCAAATGCTTTTTTGTAGTCAATTCATGCCATACTTTGATTCTTCCCCTTTTAACAGTTCTCCACTATAACTTTGTTTAACAACAAATGAGCTGTTGCTCCTTATGACTTTCTTTTATTACCCTTTTGTTCTATTGCCATGATTGAATTTTCTTCTAAATGACTATAAATTCTGTCATCATCATTTCTGGTGTATAGTTTATACGTCATTGGAAAGCAAGTTATTGGTCTATAATTTTAGGACAACTTGCAGGTTCACTCTTAAGTAGGAGCATTGTTTTTCCTGTTGTTAACCAAGTTGGTGTCTGTTCAGGGTGCATATATACTTACTTCATGCAAAGATGCTAATACGTTTAGCTATAAGTTAGGTACTGCATCTGGGCCTGGGGTTTTCCATTTGGAGGGTTTTATTAACTTTATCTCAATATCTCTGGCCATTACTTCATCCTATTTCATATCCTGTATCTTTAAACTTCTTATTCTTTCTTTTACTTCTTATATCCATTTAGCATCTTTGTTATGCTCCACAGGATCTTCATAGATACTTCTCCAAAATGTATATATTTCTTCTTTTTTGGTTGTTCTTTCAATTCTTTTTATCTTGTTTGCCAATTCTCTATAGGACTTTTTAGGGTCATCAATAAATTGCTTATTTTGTACTTTCCCTTTACATTTATCTGTTTGTCATATGGCTTGGCTAGTTTCCATGATATTGTCATATCACTTTCTCCTCATTTTAACAATGTCACTTGGTGGCTGTTTATCTGAATCATTGCATGTAGACAGTATAATTTAGAGATTTGTACATTCATAGATGTTTACTACACTAATGATCCAGGTATGTGTTTCTAAGCCTAAACAAGTTTCCACAAAAAATAATGATGTCCTATTTATAAATAGCACATTGAGGGGCAGGCATATATAAGTAACAACTGTTCATAATGGACATGTGCCAGTCCCTGTGTAAATTTAGAAATCACCATAAATTAGTCTATGCTGTGCTTAAGTTGTGTAATATACAAAATCAGCTACACGTGGATTTTAAGCCTGTTTATAGGAGGTGCAGTCTGTGAGACACATATCTGTCTCCCCAGCAAGTTCTGTTTAAGTCACAGACAAAATTGTGGTCCCTAGACCTTGTATGTCTGGCTCTTTTTGACTTATGGATATGCAGGAGATTCATAAATGAGGTGTTTGTGGATGCCTTGTAATCCAATCATGTCACCCCTCAAAATGTATATAAGACTGAGTAGAGGGAAATGGGTTCAAGGCCATCAGTGTAAGGCATGTTTGTTATCCCTTGTATTCTTTGTTTATTGAAACTCTGAGGTAGTTGAAGTTTGTGCATATGCTAGGTCAGGTGCATACTGAAGGGATCATTCTACTCTATGATTATTATGATAAGGGCAGACTACAGTGTAATAATGACCACTTTGGATCTAGCTGCTTTGCCTTTACTTAAAACTTGTGCAATACAAAAGGATTTTCTCACTATTGTGGCCACGTGATGGTCAAAGGTAAGGCTACTGTGTGCATATGTACACAGATTCATGATCATTGTACTTGACTATTGTGATTGCATTATCAATATGGTAATTATGCATGATGGCTGACTTTCCAAAGAGCACAATTACGCAATTCTTACACTTGATTGTAAGAACATGGCTTTGCCACCATTTGTTAGCCATAGATGAGCCTTCTTGAAGAATGCCTCTGTCTGCATGGGAATCAATGATATCCTCTAGCTTGCAATCACCTGCAAAGCTGGTCAGCCATAAACCTTCACCATTTGCTTTCACTTCAGGAAAATAGATGCCAGAAAATAGTGGCCGAGTAGTGAGTCATGGGGACTATGCTAGTGACTGAGCTCTTGGTAGATGTGGCCTCACCTATTTTGACCTTCTGGGTTCTATCAGTGAGCCATTTGCCTATCAAGTAAGATGAATAGGGTTTATACTTAATTTGCTGAGCTTGCCTTTAATGCCTGAGTTGGGTAATGTATTAAAATGCTTAACAAGGTTGAGGTAAGCCATGGGCACATTCTTGGCCATGTCCATTGATTTTTTGCCACTCTCAGTGAAGTCCCCCACATGTAATAGGCATGAATATCCTATAACAAAGCTAAACTGTGATAGGTCCTGTGTTGGCATGTCATTTATATCCTTATTTATCATGTCCATGATGTATCTTTACATGGGGTTACATCTGTGGCATGCTATGTAGTAAACATCCATGGGTGTTATTGCGGACCATTGCTGCAGTGTATTTTGGCTTGAAAAGTGCATTGCAGAGATGTTCACTAGAGATGGTTGTGTGGAATGTAGTAAACAGTATTTTCTTCACACTATCAGGTCATGATTGTGGGGATAAATTTCAGCTGAACCTCACATTTACATTCGCGCACATACATAACTGTTCAGGGAACACATGCAAGGGATAAAGAAAGGGAATGATGACCTACGTCCATAAACTCACATGAATAGCTTACTGAGGCAGACTGCATTATCATTATTAAACAGTGCAGGTTACCAAAATACTGTAATGTTGACATTAACAAGATATTTTCTTTTTAAAAGCTCAGTTATGCTAATGTAGCATGAGGCAATGTCAGCTATGCTTCCATTCAAATGTCAGGATATGTTACAAGTGCTTGCTCTGCTTATTCTTGCCATGCTTCATGCTGGCCAGTATTAAAATGTCCAGTGATGTCCTGATTTCCACTTATAAGCTGTATTATGCATGGTATTGCAGGGCCTTGTCTGTCGTGTGGGTTTCCTCTGGGTGCTCCAGTTTCCTCCCACATCCCTAAAGACATGCTGTAGGTGGATCGGACACTCTAAATTGGCCCTAGGTGTGAGTGCTTTTGTGTGTGTGTGCCTTCTGTGGAAGGTTGGGTGCCGGGCTGGCAACTTGACACTGTAAAACTCCACTGCCATTCATGAGCAGACAGGTGATCCACTGTGGTGACCCCTAACTGGGAAAAGCCGAAATAAGAATTGCAGGGCCTTGTCTATACTGCTCACATTGGTGATGGGTATATTCTCCCTGACATGTTCTGTTGTTCATCACATCCATAACTATAGATAAAGTGATATAATGAATGTGTTATGTGCATTATAAGCCTTTCACTAGCAGCAATTCTGTTTATTAGAATTGTGCTACTTGCTAATGTTTGAACCATTTAAAATTCACCAGTGTTTTAAATAAGTTTTATGTATGCTACTACACCTTCAGTCTCATATTTGATTTTGCATAACTCAACAGTGGACAGTATGTTGATTAAGTATGTTATATTGCAGTTATGCACATCATTTTGATATTAAGCTCTGCTATGAACTTCATAGGAATGTTCTGCATGATAGACATTTGCTTTTTATTTCTGTCATGTTTTGCAGTTCATATTGACAGAACATGGGACTTGTGGACATTTCCCTATCAGATGATGATGACAAACACATGCCCAACCACTGCCAGAGTCCTTGAATGATGACAGGGATGATGAAGATGATAATGATGAGGAAGCTGGACTGACACCTGCCCAAGCCATCATGCTTGCTGCACCATGGATGATACAACACCAGGAGCAGAACACGGACGATTATCAGGAACAGATCCAGGAGGTTGTAAATGATGTGTTCCAAACACAGATGATGGAAGTGATGGGGATATTCTTCCAGGATATTTCACAGACTGTGCATGACTCATTCAGGGAGATAGTCCAGGAGATCTTTTTTATGGCTCATCCCCATCAGCCTGATCCCTCCAGTCCATAAGTAGTGTCTTTGTATTCCATTTGCAGTATGCTGCCAACATGCTGTTTGCCATATAATTGATTGGACTGTATATGCACTGTTGTGCATGCATACCATGTTACTGCCATGCTTATGTGTTATGGTCATGTGATATTTAATTAGGTGTCAATGTGTGCCTGATGCACAATAAAACATTACTCTTTCCATCCACATTCATCTGTCCATGCATTGTGGCAGTTAACTTGTAGCTTGTGCTGCAAAAATTAGCCTTTAAGCATATGTTTTACTGAGGGCAAAAGGCAGATAGATGTTATCCATAATCCAGTCTTACCACTGTGGTATGGTTTGGAATTGTGCACTGGCATATCATGTATGAGCAACAGCAGGACATGCCATTTCCCATGTGTTTTGCATGACATTTGTCATTAGCATGTTGAAGTGATGTGTGCCATGTATTGGCAATGTTGATGTCATGTGGGGTCATATACAAGTATGTCATAGCTATGGGCAGTCATATTTTTTTGATTGCATCAAACACAAATGTATTATTAATGTATACATACTGTTACAAATAATTTATTCTGTAGCAGTACATTGCATCATGATTGCTGTAGCTTACATTTCCATGCCCATTACTTATTCACATAAGTTCACACTTTCTGCAAATAGCTGTACACGTTAACTGATTGTTCATGTCTCTGCACATAATCTGAGCCATAGTGAAACATGACTATACCTTTGACATGTTAGCATTCATTGAGTTACAGCTGATGTGCTGTACTGATGCTCACGGGAGTGTCCTCTACACAGTAATGAGCATGGTGCATGATATACACCTGGAATTGTTTATACACTATTTGCATGACAGTATATGTTTATGTGCTAGAAATTCTTAATTTGCTTACCTATGTATGTTGATGTTACATGATTGCTTATTACTGTGTTATGTGTGATTTATACATGTCCATTTCTGTGGACATCAGATATCATTCTGCCCATATGACATACATTTGCTATTTGTTTAAAAGTATTTTGGTTTGGCTTCTACAGCACCCTGTGTGCAGCACACATGCATTTGCCATGTGTCAACATACCTTGCCCTGCTTTTCCCTGATGTGGGTCCAGGTTGGCTGCCTCCCTTCCACCAAGTCGCTGACTACTGCTTACAGTACATCCTTATTCTCATTATACTTGTGTGTTAACCAGTGTACATTTTTGAAATCCATGTGCACAACCGGTTATGTTTTTTTAATCTGTAATGTTATATTTTTGTAAATATTCTTACGTCATTGTTGTGTTTATGTGTATTAACCTTGCTTTCATATATGTTCCATTTAGGCCACTGCCAGTCATACATATACATTTACACCCGTGTGTTGCCTTTGACATTACATATATGTGTGACATATATGTATTACATGTATTTAGCAGCCATTTATGTGCATTTTTATGCAGTAATTCTGTTTAGCACTGTGGTTGGTTGTTTACTTTTCATATGCATGGTCATAGGTTCTGTTCTATCCTCTGCTGGAGTTATTTAGCATTGTTAGACTTGCCTTTGCTCATCAGTGATGTTGCTTCACTTATACTTGCAATTCTGACAGACTACTTGGATATGTGTTTATTATACAATGTGTACTGTGATCCTTATTTATTACCCAACAACACACATCTCCCATTGGTCATACACACCCAGGTATGACTGCACCACAATTTGCAACATGTTGTGCCATGATAGTGTATAGACAAATATGTTTTTCTGCATTTCTCCATGGTTGCCATGCATCCCCACTCTATTTGATAACTTCTCATTGCCTGTGTTGTGCAATGTAACTTACCATTCCTTATTTTGTTCAAACCTTTGTCTGCCGTGTGTTATGATATTTGTTCGATGGGTATACCTCTTTCCCTATGTTTACTTTTCCTTCTGTTCTTAAAAAAATGGGGCTTATTCCCTCCAGAAAAAAAATGTGCATGCCCCCCTGACTTTCCCTTATATTTTCCTGTTTAAACATCCCTCTTGTGTGTCCTTCTTCTTCACCAATATGCCACATCTTCTTTTCTATCTTCCACTTTCCTTGGGTGTGTGCATTACTTGTGTTCCCTACACAAGTTACAAACCTATGATTACCTAATGTTAGCTGTTGCAATGTGGCCATGTTTGCCCTGTGCCTTTATTCATTTTTTATTAGAAATTTTATGGAATTCATTTGGAATGTATAAGTGCAACCAGGCACATTTTATTAGTACACGACTTACGGAGATATCTGTAGTTGTCTCTGAGCTTACTGCACAGATTGATGAAGATATGTATTACAATGGGCATGCAGCGTTAAAGAAAGTATATTTTGTTAGTAAATAAATTACATAAATATCCATAGTTGTCTGTTCTGTCAGATTTCTGAAAAGATGCATTACAAATGCCATGCAGTTTATGTTTGCATTTTATTTGTATTTTTATTTTATTATAAGAATGGAGTCAATTATATTCTGCAGTTGTTCATAACCTTACTGGACTGCTTCTGTTATAGATTTGTATGTAAGACTATCAGGATACTTGAACTGTGGTAATCTTTCCATAACTTTGTTAATGTACAACACACTTTGACAATGATTCTCATTACTCATAGATTACTTGTGGGTTTGTTTAGTGCACTATTGCTACTGCAATACTCCCTTGTGTGCTGAGTTATTCTCAGTTGGTTGTGGTACATTTACATAGTGCATCATTTTCCACAACTTTAGCACTGATATCACCATAATGTGCTGAAATCTGCAAGCTTTACAGAATCCAGCCCATATTAGTTCAATTTTAAATAACACTCAAACATACAAAGTAATCAAATTATATGAATCATTGCTGACAGTCTCTTCAGCCAACATGTTAATCAAAATAAAACATAAAAACACAAACCCATGAAAAGACTAAAAGTAATGAATACATTTTAAAAATGTATATATAATTAAATTCAACAGTTTTCATTTTATAGTTTATGCATTTTTAATAAGTATATGATATTGACTCACCCATTTAGGTCAGTTGCATGTGCTATCTGCTAATTAAGTGCTTTAACCTCAAGAAGATTGTTGGTGTCTCCCAAAAATGGCAAATTTAAAATATTGTCAATGACAAAAAAATCCTTGAAGTTATGACAGACTAGAAAATGTTTAGTAAGAGTATTGTAGCCATACTTGTTTTCAATGGGTAGCTTATGTTCTGTTATCCTTTGTAAGAGCCTCCTAGCATTTTTAACCACGTAGATGCTCTCACAAAAACAGCATATAGCAAGGTACACTATATTTTCAATGTTGCAGATGTACCATAAAACTGATAATTTCCTTTCCAAGGTGTTAAAAAAATATGTCTGTTGTTGATAAACCTGCATCATTTACAATCTAAACATAGGTAAGTACATAAAGGACCATCCTGAGAATTTAAAAAGTATGAATCATACCTCATCCTAATTAATTTTTTAATGTTCCACATTCACAACCTGTGGTCTAACCACAATTACCTTAACTAAGTCATTGTTACATGTAATAATTTTCCATTTGTCCATTAAAGTGTTCTTATTCCATTATATTCCATGCTAATTGGTAATGGAAAGGATCTAATAAAGGAATTATCACTGTTAGTGTATTTCTTTGGAGCATACCTACTCTTGAGGATTGGTAAAAACTTTCTAGTTATCTGATTCATAACTTCAGAAATTATAGAATCAATTCTGTTAGTAACATAACCCCAACTGATAAACATTTCTTTTAAAATCAATCAGTGCTTCTTCTCCAAATCTATCATCACTGATCAACATATTATCAAATATACTGTCCTTTAATGAAACTATATTTCATGAGTGGAGGGTGTTAATTGGTGTTATTTGAATAGTTGTTTATAAACCTTTCCTTTCTGTAAATGTCACCTTGGAAACAACTGTTTAACTGATTATTAATGTTCATATCAAGAAAGCTAATGGTATTACCAAAACATATCAGGGTAAAATGAAGAAAAAAAAGTATCTGATTAATTTCTTCCGAAAATGAATAAAAATAATCCATTGTACTATTCCAAAATGTCAATATATAACACCTGTAAAATGAGACAAACTTAAAATATATTTTTTACCAAAAACCTATGTCCCACAAACTAAGTACTAGGTTTGCAAACTTGACCTTGAAAAATAAAAAAGTGCTAATTAAGACCAACATTAAAAATATGCAAATATTGTTTATCTATGTATTATGACATTTAGTGAAAGACTTTAAATAATTTAACATAGTCAATATCAACTTTTAAAATAATCAATATGTACAAAACTTGTGTGTCAGCAGTGATTAAGAAAGTTTCTGTGCCTCTAAATTCGTACTTTTTCAATAAATCTAAAAACACTCATAAATCTTTTGAGTAAAAATCTGTTTGTTGTACAACTGGTTTCAACATAAAATTCAAATAAATTGAAATAGGCTTGGTTTTATTGAAGTCAGCAGCTACAGTTCCTCTGAATGAAGGATCTAATCTGTTTTTGTGTATCTTAGGAATACAAAAAAATTGCCTTAAATTGGGTTGGTCAACCTTAAAAAACAAATTGCAATCAAGGTAACCTTGTTGTAACAAATAAAGTAATAAAAATACTATGTTTCTGTACCTGTCCATTACAAAATAATTTGTGACTTTAGTATAACAATTAGCAGGTGTTCAAACACTTTCTTAATGTATAAATCACTATCCATGACAAGTATACCACTCCCTTTATCTGGTTTCACAATTCATAATGCATGATTACTATATATGTCTTTTAGTAATTTCCTAGCTGTGTAGTCATGTTAAACCATTTAACTTTGCTTTTATTGTTCAAAATATGTCTCAGATTCACAGACTTTATAAAAAGTCTTTAAAATTATTTAGTGTCATTGGATTAAAGGTACTCCTCTTTCTAATAACAGCATCTTTGTTCAAGTTAAAGTGTAAAACATCCTTGAGGATATAATGCAAATTTAGTTTCTTTCTATCCCTTTTCAAATCGGCAACATTGTCCTCGAATCTGTGTGATATCTGTGTGGGTTACTTCCTATATCTCAGGTTGTACAGAGATGATCCAGCTGGGTAATAATATTTTTGGCTAATAACCCTTGGAGTTTCATAGTTTTCAGTCTTGGGTCATAGTATATTTATACTATTGCGTTTTCCTTTAGATAACCTTATTTACATGGACAGGTTTGGCATACCTTTTCATCTCTGATACATAGCTTTACCTTGCCTTTCCTCAGGAGCACATTGTGCCATTGGCCAAACTTGATTAGTTGAATCTTAACACTTCCAAAACTGAAGCCATAGCAGTTTGTGCTACCATGGGAAACTCCTCTGTGGTACTGTTCCTAAGTATACCTCTCAACCTGTCAGTGGAAGAAATCTGGCAAAAGCCAGAAAAATGTGGGGGAGGGGGGGGGCAAAGGCCCAAAAATAGGGACATAATTTAAATATTGCTCCTATAAACTTAGAAAGTTGCTATAATAACAGGTTTTGCTTTATTATGCATTTTGTGAAGGATATAAAGTCTGAATCTGAAATCTCTGCCATTATTTGGTATTATTTAGTGATGTCAATATTCAATGATTTTCCAGAAAACCACATATTTTACCAGGTACAGACCAAAAATCTTCTTCTTCTTCTTTCGGCTTTTTCCCAGTCAGGGGTCGCCACAGCGGAACACCTTGTCCACACATTGAATGGCAGTGGAGTTTTACGGTGTCGAGTTGCCAGCCCGGCGCCCAACCTTCCACAGAAGGCACACTCACACGCACACCTAGGGCCAATTTAGAGTGTCCAATCCACCTGCAGCATGTCTTTGGGATGTGGGAGGAAACCGGAGCACCCGGAGGAAACCCACGCGACCACAGGGAGGACATGCAGACTCCGCACAGAAGGCACCCCAGCCGGGGATCGAACTGGAGAACCTCTTGCTGTGAGGCGGCAATGCTAACCACTGCACCACCGTGGCCGCCCAGGTACAGACCAAAAATAAAAGGCAAAAATCTGGACAATCTGCGAAGATCTGTACAGTTGAGAGGTATGTTCCTAAGCCATATCTATAAGTCCTTCAAACTCAATCTGAAAAACTATTACCTCAACTCTCATATCTGCCCATTCTTCTAAACATAAATTATGATACTTAATCTGTCTTTCTTTAACTCCTCCCCACTCCTCTTCCTTCTTCACATATGTCCTTTAAATTGGTGCTATTCTCCTGTCTTTCCAGATCTCAAATCAAATCTTTAAACTATTATTTGGCAACTATTCTATAGTCCATCTTTCCAGTACTACAACCAAAACTTCTCCCTGTCCTTCATTACATCCCCTTTTTCATACACAACTCTTCTTTCTACATCTCCACCAGACACTTCATATTTTTTCTTTCACACAAATATCCTACTGCAATCTTTCTCTAACATATCATATACCACTTTCTTACCCCCGTCTTCTAAATATTTCCCCTTACATCTTTACTAGTTCTAGTA
>NC_056735.1:944990751-945110751 GCF_019279795.1 Protopterus annectens
CTACGATAGCCCTAATGACCTTTACAGATTATTTAACTTATATTTCACCCTTCCAGAATCAGATTTAAGGAAAATATTAAACTTCATAAGTATGTTCTCAAACCTTTCTGACTACAAAATAAATTTAACAAAATCCCAGTTCTCCCCATAACTCCAATGTACCAAATAAACTATTTTCTAATGTGTGAAATCAAGCTAAATAACTTGTTAAAATATTTGGGTATATTCTTTCAGCAGGACCCAGTATTATTTTATCAAAACAATCTAACAAAACTGTGGTTAAATACTGAGCATGTTATTCTTAGGTAGAATAAATTGAAACTCACTTTTCTATCAAAATTGGCTATTATAAAAATGAACGTTCTACAGAAGCTATTTTATCAATTTAATGCCTCCAACACAATAATCCAAAATAAGTTTTTCAAAGACATTAAACAAAAGCCCATCCAAATTTATATGGTCTCCTACATCAGTCAGAATTAATTATGTGAAGTTGACATATCCTAAAGAAAAGGGTGGCTTAGGACTACCAGACTTTAAATTGTATTATGACATAATCAATTCAAGTAGAATAATCACAATTTCTGAATATATCCTAGAAAGTAAAGAATGAAGCCCCATGTGGGTCAGAATATGGTATCAGCATATAAATAACTGTAAAATGAATCCTAACGCTCCCTTTCTAAACAAAGAGAATTTCAAGAATATCAAAATATATAAATTATTAAAAATAAAATACTGGAATCACTAAATTATTAGGTTCATTTAAAATCCTTCACCAATTCATCTGAACCCAAACCTTAAAGCAAATAAAGATATGATTAATTTAAGTAATTATCCTCTTCTTAAAGACAAGAGTATATGGGATTTATATATCGAGATACAGCTCTCTATTCTGGTTACTGGACTAAACTAAACCCGCAAATTTCAAACAATTACAAAAATTCAAGCCATTAAACTTACCTCAAAATTAAAACCTTTCAAAAATGTATGTATATTCAACTAATGATTGCAAACAATGCTTACCTAACTCCAGACATATTAAACAAATTTAATCCTAAATTTCCCCAAATTGCTCTTACTGTTTGTTCCAAAAAGCAGATTTTAGTCCACATCTTCTGGAGGTGTAAATGTTTCTATAAATTGTGGTGCTCTCTAAGTGTTGAATTAGAGAAGATGGGCTGTGGAAAATCCACACTGTCTTAGATTTACAATACTACACATTCCTCCTTCAAGATTAACAAACTAAACATTACACATTTTAATAACCTTCTTCTCTCTAATTAAACTATATATTGCCCAGAATTAACTGGATAGATCACAGATGACATGACATGGGACAAATTTAAACAAATGCCAAGTAAACATATAACTGTACACAAATTAATAACAACCTGAACAAATGTTCCTACTTTTTATAGTACTGGAGCACACTCCTTGACCACATATTACATTAAAATGGGTAAAATTTAAATGAGCATAATAAAGCCAACATCACAACAAACCTAAAGTTTCTACCAAAATGTCACCTACGTTTATTTTCTTTTGTTTTTATATTAGCATTAGCATGTATTGTACTATATATAGTTTAAGTTTTAAGTTAATTGTTGCTCTGTTGTACAACAAAAGTGTTCAACATCGTTATTTACTGTAATGATATTGTTGACAAAAGTTTGACTGTATGTTTTGTTGTGTACCTTAAAAACAAATGTAAAATAAAAAATAACATGGAAAAAATAATTCCATGTATGCATTTATTTCTGCAAAACACCATGGCTCAGATTCCATACATTTTGCAGAGTCCAGCAGAGGGCAATGAGTTCCTCACAAAAATAAAGGATAACAAAGTAATATGGAAATATGTCTCAGTCTACAGAGATTACCTCAGCACAAAAAAGACATAAGCAGCAATGTAAGTGCAACCTCAAGCAGTAACACCAAATCTGTATGCCAAAAAAAGTTGTTCATAAAGTGAGATGTACATGTGCATTACCACTGTACATCTACAGAAATTATATAAGCTCAATGGAACTTACTGTAATAAGTGAAAATTACTAAAGGAATAGAAATATGCCTCAGCTTGTCTGGAAAGTGACAAATATCTGAAAACAAATACAGATATTGCTGTAATTCGTAAATACACTCATCACAATTTGCAGAATCTGATGCAATCTGCAAAATTTCTAATAAAAAATTAAGTAAGGTGAAGGGAAATCATGGCCACTTCAGTAGCTAACAATGGGTGTGGGATATGTGTGGGGAATACAGGTAATGCATGCACCTAAGTAAATAGGGTGATAGAAAAGCAGATGTGGGATGAGGGTAAAGAAGATGGGCATACAAGAGGTGTAATGGAATAAGAAGTTCTAAGGGAGAATTAGAGGAGCATAGGCATTTTTTGGAGAATACAAGGAATGAAAAAGAAATGGAAAGAGGAAAAGGGCAAAAGAGCAGATATAAACATATAACACATATCACAAGAATTGACAGACAAAGGTTGAAAATACACATGCAAGAGTGGTAAGGTACACAGACAGCATAAATACAGGGCCGGATTCATGAAGGCTTGCACGGAGTCTAAGAGTAGTGTAAGCCAGCAGACAGTCAATATGTCTGCCGAGCGATCCAGCAACAGCCGGCAGGGGCATGCATGAGAGCTCCTAAACCTACTCTTGCACGGACAGTGTCATGTTATGCAAATTACCTTATTTGCTGCTGAAAGCTATGCAAATGAGGTAATTTTGTGATCCAGGAAACACTAACCTATCCATGGAAGACTAGAGTTATTTGCAGAAATGTACTCCATTGGTAACGGACTACCGTTCTGCAAATAGCAAAACGGAGCTATGACAGCTCCAAATAAAGGATGCATCCAGTTGAGGAAGCATGCCACTGGCCAAATATAAGGCCATTGGCATTTTGATCGGTTGAAAATTAATAAAAATCAATTTTTTCCCCGATCTACGATGTTTAAGCATAGCGCCGCACCGGCCAAATGTGTGGCGCTTTAAAAAACAGAAAAAAGCCAAAAATAGGCATTCTTATTAAAAATATTCCGCTGCCATGCAGGTGAATGGCAGGCTGAAGACAACATGGCTGCTGAGTAGTGGTTGCTAAGGGGAGAAGCTCATTTCGAGAGATGTAACCAAGTATTAGTAGGCAATCCTATGCAAATGAGGATAAGGATAGTGAATCCCAATTTTCCCTGGCATGTGAGCCATGTCCCTGGAGTGTAAGTGTAGGAGTAGGGGAGTAGTAGATGAGAAGATAGGTGACATCATGAGGGGGTATGTATGAAAGACTGTAAGCTCATTGGAGCAGAGTGGCTTCTGTTTGCTGTGAGTTACTCAGGATTGGAAGAGGCGTGTCTACAGTTGTTATAACTGAAACCCAGAAACCAAAGGTGTACGCCGTGGATATCACTGAATTTTCTTGCAAATGTGCTTACACCATGTGCGTGTCTGTAAACCCATCTAAGCCTGTGTGCATGCGTGTGCACCAGCCTAAGCCTGTGTAAGCCTGTGTGCGCACGTGTGCACTTGTGTTCGCATGTTTGCGCTTGTTTGCGTGGCGCTGCCTCCTGTGGAAACATTACGGGAAAAGGAAGGAAAAGAAGTAGTAGGAAGTTAATCAAGGAAAACTAGCAGAGCTGCCAGATGAAATCAATCAGAATCAGCCAATTATACAGGCAGTACACTAGTCCAGCCCAGCCCAGCACTTAAAACTCTGCAAACAACATTCCCCCATGTTTTTCTCAGAAACACTGCAACACTGCAGTATACAAAGAGAGTGAAAACTTAAAAAGCTTAACTCAGACAAAAAAATGTTAGGGGCTGCCATTGCTATTATAAGGCAACATGTGCAAGATGCTGAGGGTGGTGCCATTGCAAATGCTGCTGAGCAACCCAGAGTGAGGAGACGGAGAAGAGTGTACAGACCCAGGGTAACCTACCAGGGGCTACATGAGCTGGAGATAGTGGAGTGATATAGAGTGGACAGAGACCTCCCGCAGCAAATTGTTGAGCTGTGCAGGCCACGCCTCACACACAGAACCAACAGAGGGGAATCCATCCCAGTGGAAACCAGGGTATGTGTTGGCCTAAGAATACTAGCAGCAGGTACCTTCCAGAGACCAACTGGTGATATGATGGGGATTTCACAGGCATCAGCATCCAGAGTACTGCACCAGTAACTGAATGCCATGTCAGCACATGTCGGTGATCATGTATATTTCCCCAATTCCCATGAGGCATTGACCAGCAATATGCGTCTCTTCCAGCAAATAGTGGAATACCCTGAGGTAGTGGGTGCAATTGACTGCACACACATACACATCAAATCACCAGCCAGTGAGTGCGGTAGGGCCTACATCAACCACAAGGGCTTCCCCTCCATCAACTGCCAGGTCGTGTGCGATGCCCAGGGCATAATACTGAATGTGTGGGCTGGCTGCCCTGGAAGCTACCACGATTCCCATATCTGGCATCTGACACAGCTGTACCAGACATTTGCCACTGGGGACATCCCTGATGGTCACCTAGTGGGGGATGCTGGATACACACTGGAGCCATGGCTGATGACACCCATCAGAAATGCACACAAACCTGAACAAGAACACCATAATGAGGCACAAGCACAAACACGAAATGTAATCAAGTGTGTGTTTGGGATGATCAAGTCACGGTTCCGGTGCCTGGACACATCTGGTGGACCCTTGCAGTGCTCACCAATTACATGTACCCAAATTGTCATGGTATGGGCCATGCTACACAATATGATCCTGTGAAAACAGCTGTAGCAGGAACAGCATGGGGCAGGGCCAAACAGCCCCCCACCATTGCCAAGGCCATCACAGGCACAGCTTGACTCGGAGGAGGAACAACCTGAGCCTGCCCCAGTAGGCAGAAGGAGGCATGCCCAGTATGCCTTGGCCTTGGCAAAGAGGCAACGCATAGCACATACACTGACTCAGTAGGAACCCTGGAAATTATATCTCTCTCTGACTCTCACATAAAATAAAAGGGATGCCTAACTTGACACTACCTGTTTTCAAACATGTACAGGAAGTGTACTATGTGCATCCAACATTGGCAGCCCTGCAGCACCACCTGAGGCACGATTGCCATGTTTTAAGCAATATAAAGCAGTGCTAAGCAGCTTTTACCACTATTTTGTATATGTAAACAAAATTGCCCATGCTAAGTAGTGTAACATCGGGCAACGTTGAGCAATGTTGGGCAAGGTCGGGCAAAGTTGAGCAAAGTCAGATAAACATGCTCATATTTGCAGTACTGTTCCTTAAGCAGTCTGGTCTGCCCAGCATGAAAATAAAAAGCAGTGACAGGGCTCGAACCCAGAATACTGTGCACTATAGTCACACTACTGAACCACTAAGCCATGACAGCATTACACTGGCACAGACACAGTAGGACAATTGTACACTAATGCAAACACAAAGAAATGCTGTATCATGACCCTAAAGAGGCATATGGGTAACCTCCCCCACAGGCCTATGCAGACAGAAAACAGCAGGCCAGGTGGTGTGATGTGGGTTGGGTAGGCTATGAAGTCTCAATTTAATATACGTGACATTGGATGCTAAGACCCGTAGTACAGTAGTATGCCTCAAGCCAGTATGACAGGCAACAGTACAGACTGAAATGGTGTACCTTACATAGCAGTGCAGGCCTAGCAAATGTGTATAAGTGTCAGGTGAAAACCTTATCATATGTACACCCACAGTAACAACCAGGTGTGCCCCCGGGTAGAAATGTACAAAGAATAGCTACCCCCCCGTATGTAGAAATGTTGATAAGTCTATGTAAAGTGTCTCATGGAAGCCCTGCAGGCACAGCATGATCCTTGTTGAGTTATGACACAAAGGTGAGCCCTGCAGTAAAAATACAACTTGATTGTCCACACACATATAGTATAAATGTGTATACTGGGGTGCTCACACACTTCAGCAAATGTAGTGGATTTCATTCAGCAACACACTGAAAGGTCATACTGGGCATGCTCACACACTTAAGCCATGTCTGAGTACAGCAGTGGGCCACACATATCTGGCAGTTGCATGTTTCACCCCAGGAACCTGTCACTATTCACCAATCCTGCCTTGTGCACACAGTTATATGAAAACAGACACATATAATATATTGGAACCCTGTCATAATCAAATTATGTACCACAAGTACTTAAGTTGTTCACAGAAAGTGAAAAAGCAAAGAAGATCAATAAACCTGCAATCTGTATCATCAACAAACAATGTGCACTCCAAATATTATCCAATCCATGTTCTGGCAAAAGAATCTGTGAAGGCGTCCATAAAGAACCATGACGCTTCCTTCTGCTATGTCATAAATAGCAATGTACACTCATATATGTCCTGAGTCAGTGCAAACTGTAAATGACTGACATTGCCAACATCCTGTCAGACAGGCCCATACATACATACCACCCTCTCACTGACAAAAAGGCCCTATCATCATACCTGGAGACTGTGAAAACACAGATATCACATATAGAATGGGTAAACAGCTCCCTCCAAACCTAAAAACATGGCGTCTATGGGATTACATTGTTTCCCTAGCTGTGTCATAAGTGAACTCCAGAACAAACAGAGCCTGCACCTGAACAGTCTGTTGAGACTCACCCTCTGTACAGCATATGAAACTGTTAAATGTGTTACAGCAACATTTGACACACTCCCCAAGTGTTGATGCAGAACAGAACATGGGAACTATTGTCTTATAAGCCTATTAAGCCTGATCTGCAAGGCCATGGAGTCCATCATGATGGAACTCATAAACAGACCTTTGGGAGCCTACAAACACCTAACCCTACCAATTACGGTTTGGTCATGGGCAGATCATGGTTCCCAAACCTGCTAGACTGTTTACAAGGCAGTCACCCATGACATACATCAATGAAATGAGCTACACACGTCCCACATACACCTTGAAAAGCCCTTTGCCAACATCCCAGACACATGTCATATCCACAAAATCAACAACCTGTGCATAAATATGTCTGTCATCTGATGGATTGCCAAATGGGGCACAAATAGATCACACAAGTTAAGAATTGTGGTCTCCTGTACAAGCTGGTAACAACTGCCGTCCCCCATGGCTCAGTCCTGGGACCCCTCCTGTCTGGTATATACTTTTCAGAAATACAGTCAAACACACGAGGGCTATGTTTAGCAAAGTTTGTGGATGACTGCCATTATGTTGCGATAATCGATGTTTGGGACAGCAAAAACATCCTTAAAAAGGGTCAGACAGATGTGGTTTCAAAAGTATGTTCTCGAGCTACAGTCATACAAATACCACATAGGTGCCAACACCCTAAATATGGAGGTAATAATAAGGGATCTATGGACACATGTGGATAGTCATCTGTACTTCCAGAAACACATTCCCAAAGTGGTCAGAAAATCATGCCATGTGTTCCCACAAACTGCCAAGGTCTTTGCATGTAGGTCAAAGGAGGTTCCCTCTACTCATCAGTCATCAGACACATCAGAGAGTATCACAACACACCTGTGATAAATCTAACTAGGCACCTTCAGCAGCTGGAAAGACCAATGAAGTACCTCAACAGGAGGATTACTGGCCTCAAACAGTTGCCCCATGCAACAAGACTGAATTTAACTCAATCTGTACTCTGTTGCATACTGTCTACTCAGGAGATCTCTGCCCAACAGACAGGTCCATGTCATGGCAACACTCAGATCTGCTCTGAGTTACAGCTCAGTGGCACTAAATATACAGACCCAACTGATATTGCCAACATCCTGGCAGATAGGATCATTGTTAACCTTACCCCCCTCTCACCCATGAAAGAGCACATCTCTATAATAGAAGACTGCAAAGTTGCTGTCATCACAGCTGCACAGGTAAATAACACTCTCCAAAGCCAGTATCACAGTATCCATGGGACCAGATAACTTCCCAGGCTGTGTTCTACACAAACTACAGAATGAACAAGCACCGCACCGATGTACCATGTTCAGTCATAGCCTCACCTCAGACTTTGTGCCTGCTGAATGGTGCACAGTGACGGTTATCCCACTACACAAGGGTGGAGACACTATGGACCACAGGAACTAGTGCCCCATTAGCCTGCTGAGCCTGCTCTGCAAGGTCATAGAATGGATCATCATACAACTTATAAAAAAGACATTGGTAATCTCCAAACTCTGGACCACAACCATGTTGGGTTTGTAAAATGCAGATCATGTCTCCTAAACCTGATAGATGACATTGAAGCAGTCACCAGAACCATAGACAAGGGTAAGGTGCTTCGCACAGCCTATGTAGATCTTGCCGTGGCTTTCAACACCATCCCACTCTCTGGAATTATAGATAAACCCACTAAACTAGGTATAAATTGCTATGTCACAAGATGGGCTGCCAACTGGCTTACTGACAGAACATACACTGTGAAAGTAGCAGACTCCAAGTATGACTTTGGACCAGTGATGAGTGCAGTACCACAGGGCCCAGTCCTGGGTCCTGTCCTGTTTTGTATCTACTTCCCTGAAGTAAACTTTAACATGGAAGGTCTGTGGCTAATGAAGTTTCCAGATGACTGCAAGCTAGGAGCCATAATTGTAAATACGAAATATGCGGACATCTTACAAAAGGGCCTGACTGAGACAGATGGCTGGCGTCAAAGCCATGGGCTCAAGCTCAATGCCAAAAAGTGCATTGTCATCCCCTTTGTAGCCATGAACTATAACATAGGTGGTAGTATACTTAACACTGAAAGTGTGATAAGAGACCTTGGGTCACAGGTGGACAGTGGACACACCTGTGATAATCACATCCCCACAGTAGTCAGGAAATCCTTCTATGTGGCACACCTCATCACAAAAGGTGTCTCATGCAGAATAGAAAAGGACATTGTTCCCCTCTACTCATCCCTCACTAGGTCCATAATGGAGTACAACATCCCTTTTGCTATGTACCTCACAAGACATGTACAACAACTGGAAAACCTGCAGCAATACCTCACAAAGAGCATTAGTGGCCTGAAATACATGCCATACACAGACCATCTCAATATGCTCCAGCTGTACTCTCTTGCATATCGCCTACTCAGAGGTGATCTCTGCCTAACATACAAAGCTATGTCAAATACAGAGCTGTTGGACATGCTCCATGTAAAACACTCACAATTCCTCTGATCTTCTGCCCCAAAACCACGAGTGAAATACAAAAGGAAGGGGTGTATCCATTTACCTTATGGATATCCACACCATCAGGTTAGTGGCACAGCATGAGGCCTTGGAGACCATGCAAGTGCAACTAACATTGGGCAAAGCTGCTTATCAGATTGTAGCCTGCTACAGATCACCTACTTTGTCTCAGGAACCTCACTCAGTATTCCTGAGAACAGTGGAAAATATAAAGGTCCTATCAAACACCATTATATGAGGAGATTACAACTACCCAAACATTGAGTGGGAGAATTACTTGTGTACAATGTCCTTTGCCTAATGTTTCCTGGAGTTTAAAAACTCAAATGCTCTGGAACAGCTGGTCACCACGCCCACTAGAGGTGACAACATACTGTACCTGATCATCACCAACATGGGGTACCAGTGTTCCACGACAGAGATAAACCCCTCGCTGGTAATATAAGATCATAAAGTAATCACACTGGACATCCACCCCCCCCCCCCCCCCAGTAAAGGAAACCACTGTGAAGACATTTTCAAAAGCAAACTGCACACTTCCCAAGGCCAAAGTGGAAAGTTCCAAAGCCCCCTTGCTATAGGATAATACTATACAATCTGCCGAATCATTTACAAGTGCATTCTATGAGCATCTACAGGGATGCAGGGATCAAGACATGCCAAATAAAACCAAGATGCACTCCTCCAAAAACAAGAAACCAATCTGGTGGTCGTCACCCATAAAAAAGCTATACAACAGAAGGAGGAAACGAACACATGATAGAGCAAACTTCACAAAAGGAAAGGCATCACTGGTCATTATTAGGAAGACACAATGATCACTCATAAAATAATCCAAGGCCAGTTTCTAAAGACAAATTGCCAAGGAATGTAAGAATAACAACCACAAATCCTTTGTTAGCTATACCAAACATTTAGGTGGCAACTTCCAAATATGCTGTCAGCTACTGACAAATGGCAAGAAATACACTGAACCAACTTACATTGCCCACATTCTGGGGGACAGGTTCAGTTCAAACTCCACCGCTGTCCCCCCAAAAGGGCCTGTGTCCATCCCAGAAGAATGTAGAGCCCCAGACTTCATGGACATGCAGGCAAAAACAGCCCTCTCCAAAGCTAAGAACACAGCATCAATGGGACAGGATGGTGTTCCAGGCTGCATCTTACACCAGCCCCAAAAGGAACTACACCCTCACCTACATTCACTGTCCAGACTCAACCTTACCACAGGCTATGTACCCAAAGAATGGCATACACCAACAGTCATCCAGCTCCACAAAGGGGGTGCCAGAACATAACCTGGAAACCATTGCCCTATAGGTCTACTCAGCCTGGTCTGCAAAGCTATGGAGCAAATTATCATGGAACCCATAAACAGAGACATTGGGGATCTGCAGACACTGGACTCTACCCAACATGGCTTTGTTAAAGGCAGATCTTGCCTCCTAAACCTGGTTGACTCATTTGAAATAGTTACCAAGGACATAGATGGAGGTGAAATTAGTTCACACAGCTCACCTGGACCTCACTAAAGACTTTTGACACCATTCCCCACTCTGTCATCATGCACAAGCTTACCAGATTGAACATTAACAGCTATGTCACAGGATGGGTGGGTAACTGGCTCACAGATCAAAAACACATGTTCAGAGTTGTGGGTGCCATGTCCGACTATAAACCAGTCACATATGGCATCCCACAGGTCTTGGTCCTGGCACAACACCTGTTCAGTAGATGCTGTTCAGAGGTACAGGCAAGCATGGGAGGAGTATGGCTGAACAGGTTTGCAGATGACTGCTAACTGTGGTCCATAATCAACTCTATGGCTGACACAGACATCCTCCAGAAGGGTCTTACAGAGACAGATACCTGGTGTCAAAACAATGCCCTCAAGCAGAATGCCAAAGAATGCATAGTCATTCCCTTTGAATAAAACAAAAGTGCACACAAATTACCACATAGGTGGTAATCCAGTATGTATGGAGAAAGTAATTATGGCCCTGGGGACCCAGGGAGATAGTAAACTCTCCTTTGATGATCACATGGCCAAACTGTTTAGAAATTCCTTTTATGTAGCCCACCTAATGTCACCTAATGTAACCCACTTTGTCTAGTCTGATGATGTCACCATTCTACAAATATACCTGTGGAAAGGAGAACTCACAGTAATGTGTATAGCGTGCTATGTAAATGTGTACTCCTCTAGTATCATAAAGTAGTTAGGTAGGGGTTTAAATCCTGCCCTTGACAACTGTATGTTTGTGTGTGATCTCCTTGGAGAGGAGCCACATTTTTGGAGAGTAGTAAAACACCTTAAAAGTGGTATACTTATCTTTGTCAAGTCTGATGATGTCTCCATCCTACAAATATACCTGTGTAAAGGATAACCTCCCGTAATGTGTATAGCGCGTCATGTTAATGCGTACTTCTCTAGTATCATAAAGTAATTAGGTAGGGGTTAGAATCCTGCACTTGACAACTGTGTGTGTTTGTGTGTGACCTCCTTGAAGAAAAGCAACCTTTTTGGAGAGTAGTAAAACACCTTAAAAGTGGTATACTTATCTTTGTCAAGTCTGATGATGTCACCATCCTACAAAAATACCTGTGGAAAAGAGAACGCCCAGTAATGTGTATAGCGCGTTATGTTAATGCGTACTTCTCTAGTATCATAAAGTAGTTAGGTGGGGGTTTGAATCCTGCACTTGATGAGTGTGTGTGTGTGTGTGTGTGTGTGTGTGTGTGTGTGTGGGTGTGTGTGTGTGACACTATTGGTCAATGTGTGGTGGGTTTTGCTTTGACTACTGTATTACATATCAGTATGACAGCAGTATGTGCATTGCACGTCAGGTAGCTGTGTCGCAAATACATATACGTACATGTGACCTCAATTATTTCATAGGTGGGAGCCCTGCTTTCTCCATAAACACATCTGTCATCTTTGCCAGAGTGTGATGCCGCTTTCTAGACCTTAGGTCACATCTGTATGATTGTGACAAGCCCAGCCACTGCAGTGATCCCTGGCCTAGGTTATCCATGTCACACACACTCATTACGGTTTCTATTGAATAGTGTGAGTGAGCCTAGGTTATCCATGTCACACACACTCATTACGGTTTCTATTGAATAGTGTGAGTGAGGGTTTATGGCTGAGGTATATTTCAGACCTGTTCAAATGCAGCAAAGTCTGTCAATGATGGCTATTCATTATAGGTGTGGAACAGCCATTGTGGATATGCATGCAGACCCCTTATTGCTTATGTGATCCACCGAGGGATTTCAAAATACCTTTGGAAATGTGATTACCAAAGGAGAGATGACGTAACACTTGGCTGCATGTACAAATTGGTACCTGTTCAACATGTTGGTGGCTACTACCTATGTGGTACTGTGGGGATACTATGTTTTGAAAAGGTGGATGACTATGCTTTAGTTGGCTTATAGCTTTACAGCATGGGTTTGACAACAGGTATCTGTCTGTATGATACCCTTGTGGAGGATGTGTGTGTCATCTGGAGAATGCATTATAGGCCACAGTATGCATTTCCAGACATGGACAGACATATCCCTACTGTGATTGCTTGTACCTAAGAGAGCTATATGCCAAACAGGAGTGGTCTCAGGAATGGGTGCAGGTGAATACCACTGGTTACTGGCATAGTATAGTACCCGAAGGATCCAAATGTTACTGTGTGTCCTACATCTGTGTGTCAGTTGTCAAAACATCATCTAATGATTGTTTATGGTCAGACTGTTGAGGTTATGTATACTACCAGAATGCAAAACAATGACAGATAGCAACAGTATCACCCACAGCACAGTGTCAAACCATGTCATACACACATGTGTATTCAAGTCCCACAATGTTTGTAGTACAATGCATACTGGCCAATAATAGGAACTATGGAGTGTTACTGTGTAATACAGGGCATGTCACCTTGCCCATGTGTCTACTATGCACGTACATGCAGACAGTGCACCTCCACCATGTTCACAAATGTACACCTGCAAATCTGTGCTACACACATCCCACACGTACTGTCAACTCTCTAACACATGCTGCCAATACTACACACATCAGCCAAGTGATACGTGGGCGGACAATACACTATTGGAACTAACACTGGTGTAAACAATACTACATTGACAATCATAGCTTTAATGCATCATGCCTGCTCAGCTACACCTTCAAGGATATCATTACACTTTACTGCTGACAACATGCTAACATTGCTATACTGCTATAAAGTCACCCTGTGCATCAGCACCATGGTAGCCTGTCCCTGTATCAATGTTACAGAGGTGGCAGAGGTTTCATCATATGCACAGGGTGTGTTGTTGATTTGCCAGAGCCCTACATTGAGCCATACATTCGACGTGTGTGTGTGTGTGTGTGTGTGTGTGTGTGTGTGTGTGTGTGTGTGCGTGTGTGTGTGTGTGTGTGTGTGTGTGTGTGTGTGTGAGGGCCAAGAGCACTGCTATGGGCCAATGTTGATGTAATGTGTGCGGGTATGCGTTAGCCCTAGGTGACTGGTTTCTGTGTGTGTCTGCATGCACACAGTTCCACCATGTGGCTGCCATACATGGGGATGTGTGGGACAGCTACAGACTGTACCTGCCAGGCTTTACAGATCACCGTCTCTGGCCACTGATACGGTACCTGTGCCTGGCAGGTGTGCTACTGACAGTATCAGGTACTAAGCCAGACTGGGTACTATCCTCAGAGGTGGACAGATGTACACTGGACCCAGGTACCTGCTGGGACTGTCCAGAGCCACGTGCACGTGGTCTTCTAGGATGGTCTATGGACAGCCCACCCCCAACATTGCTGGGGCTGGTACTGGCACTACGGGAGCGGCTGTGACTTGAGGGACGTCCGTGGTGACTGCCAGCTGCTGATGTTGCTGGCATATGTCCACGTCAATGTCTCAACTGTCCCACACTGTCCTGACACATGGACATGACATTGCGAAGGACATCTAATGTCTCACCCCAACGTCTATCAGTGACTTCTGTGTAATTACGATTGGCACCTGCTAGGTCACGGATACTGTCAATTACAATGGTGTTATGTGCCCTCTGTGCCCTTAGTCCCTGTCTGGTGTACCGTTCCATATGTGCCTGTGCCTCCATGACAGCCTGGATCATGCGTGAGGTTGTAAGACCTGTGGCACATCTGCCAGGGGCATGATGAGCAGCAGTGCTCTGACGCGAACCACTGGACATCTGCCTATGTGGTACCGTTCCAGACATCTGGGTATAGCTGCTGTGTTGGGATGCATGTGCCATAGATACCACACTTTCCTGGCCAATGCCGACTGTACACCATCCCTCAGCTAAGGGCATTGGTGATGGATGTATTGGCAGTATGACTGTGTGCATGGATGGGGTGGACACTTGTGTACTGTCGATTGGTGGCCCAACGACAGACCCTGGCAAACATGCCTGAGTCTCAACACACCTATCCTCATTATCACTGTTTGGCTCAGTGACATCAGGTTCCCTGCTGCAATGAACCAGCCCAACCTCAGCACCTGTGAGAGGAAGACAGGAAACACACTTTACAACCTGTACATGATGTCAGAACACATGCACACATGCACACATGAACACATGAATACATGAACACATGCACACATGAGCACATGAACACATGAACACATGAACACATGCGCACATTTACACATGAACACATGCACACATGAACACATGCACACATGCACACATGCACACAAATACTCTACTCCCTAAAGCAGGCACACACACACACACACACACACACACACACACACACACACGCACACACGCACACACGCACACATCACCAGCAATCCAGAACATACTCAATAGTGGTTGATGGTGGGGTAGAGTATCACAAGCCAAACAGTCATATCATACGTGTCAGCATGCAGGACGTGTGTTGCTCAACAGCATGCAGTGAGAGTGTAAACAGCCCTTGCTAAGAACAGTATACATGGCTTTGATGCATGTGTGTTGTTGTTCAGTGATTGGCCTTACCCTGGAACGCAATGTGTACATGGACACAACATTGCTGTGCAAGTATTAAAAGCGCTGCAATGTCCTGTGCACCATCACTCACAGGTATACATACCAAGGCTGGATGTGTATCTGTGTGTCACATAGATATCCATTTCTGATTAGAGTGTATGTGTCTTTAGCAGATAATTGTGGACACAGGTTTAGCACATGCATGCTATGTATACACACAGGATGAGTGGTGCATGTATACCTGATGGAATACCATTTCTCAACATAGCCATTGTACAGTGGTTATGGTGAGTGTAGGACATATTGTGGACATGCCAGTGCCAGCCATGACATGGCATGCTACAACACAACTGCAACATTAAACATCACACATACCCAATGTGTGTCATGTGACCTATACACTCAATAGCATTACAAGACACATATGTGACACTTTGTACAAATGGTGATTACTATGCATATTGTGTATAGGTGCATATGTTTTCCCACACACACACACAACATTGAGGTGCATAGCAATGAATGCTATGTGTAGTACTGTGGTTACTGTAACTGGATGGGGTGTAGTACCATGAGCCATCATCATGCAGCATCATATGGTCACTCAAGGCTACTAATGTGTGCCAGACCAGCACCTAGAATGCTGTACCTGAACTGCAGTACCATGGCTACATTCACCATTTCACAGCCAGTTGTTACATGGGTTTGTAAGGTGCCCAATAGGGAGCATTGTCTAACATGAATGTGTTATGTGTTGAAGAGTGTTGCACAGCCCCATGATAGGCCTCTATCCCTCAGGTATATTATGTGTGCTGTGTGGATGACATTTGGGATACTGGAGTGTGACTTTAAAGTGATTGTCTGAAAACGCCATGTGTAGCATATTAATGTGTACTGCGTATGACAAAGTTGTGTATGTTGTGGGCATGTGTATCGACTCTGCCTATCCAATGTCCACTACAGTGTTGCCACAATTGTGTGGGATGCTCTGTGTACTGCATGTGTTTGAGGCAGCTACTCACATTACTGAGATGTGCATAGTCTCACAGCAAGCATGCACAGCATGCATTATGCGTAGGTGTGTTACGTGTACATGGCCTAGACCTCACCTATGACATGTACATTTAATTTGTAATATTTAATGTAGAACACACTCACCAGCATGGGTCTGCTGCCTTGCTGTCACACCAGAGGGACCTACAAGGATATGAAACAGTTTGTCAGTGGCAACTACTGTGGGTTTGCAGTCTTATAGTAGTAGAACGGTTGACAGTCATAGGCCTACAGATTATGTTCCAAATTATCAGTATTGCACAACACCAGGCTCCACATCTTCTGACTACACAGTACACATCTCACATATGCATGATCTACCAATAGAGGTAATAGTAGTCTACAGATATGCCATGTTACATGCACACTCCGTGTCAACTCGCTGGGTGGCTCCAGCCTCCATGATGGTACATGGTTGCTGTTGTTGTTGTTGGCCAGGAGCCACCAGGCTCAAGAGCAGCTCCTCCACTCTGGTGAGGGGGGGATAGATGGCTACCCCACCACCTGTGGCAAGCTGTTGTCTATGGACATCAGACTCATGCTGCCGGACATGTCTAAGTAGATCACTGCAATGATAGCACACCTGATCATAGGACCGGTTATGCATGCCTATGTCATTTACCCTACGGACAACATCTTGCCACAGTGCAGTCCGCTCATGCTGGTCCTGGCTGGTTCTTGAGAACAGCAGGGTGTAGTGCTGAACCAGGCTGGTTGTTATCAGTTCATCCTCTGCTAGGCTATAGGAAGGGTTGCGATGGTAAGCCATGACTCCGGAAGATAATGAAACAATATGTGTGAGCAAGTCATGTTGCACACTTAACATTCTAAAGTACAGATATCACTGAAATTACATATATAGCAACCTATTGGCTGTTAGAGGATACACACTTTCAATACCACATATCAGTGCTAAACCCACAACTGCCTGACAGTGCCTGGCACGCTCTATATATCAAATCATGTTCTGCACAGCAAAAAAGAGAAACCAGTATGTAAGACTATACAACAGTACATGGCACACTGTATGCGACACAATACACCACCTAGCCACAGGAGGTATATATCAAGCTAATGTATAAAGAAATATGTCATCCATTGCAATGATTGTAAAGTCCAGTTACAGTATTACCAGTATACCACACTAGTTGTTGATGGCAAACCCCTGCCTAACATATGTGCACATTCATTAATATAGGTGGCATACTGCTGTACTAGACTATACATGTTGCTAGATATGCACTTATATCCTGTGACACACATATGACCGAGGACATGTTACAGACATACCCACACACACATCAGACATACATACAAGACACAAAGGTATGACAACCCAGATGAGCTTTACCTGTGTACCATGCAGTACTATGTGTCAGTACTTACAAAACCTTATGCCTGAGGTATGTAATCTGTGAGGACTACAGGGAACACACAAAACAGTGGTTCCAAGCAATGTGGACATACACCATACTGTGCTGTTTAGGCCTACAGCTTCAGGTAGTACTACAGTTCATATGGGATTTGGATTCACCAGCAGTACCAATCAATAAGCATACATGTACTGCTTTAGCCTACAATGGCACACCCCAGTCGACACCAAGGGACTACGTCAGACCGTATGCCATACAGATTTTTCTGCCTAGCAATAGCATACACATCTTTTGCTGGGATGAGAGCTAGGACACAAAATACCATGACAGAAACAGTTTCCCACTAAGCTATCACACATATACAGAACTTTGACACATTCACCAACAAATCCACCATCACACTCAGTCAACCTCACATAGCAATTATTGCAACAAGTACATATGGGTGTGTATTGGTTCATAGGTAGGTAATAGGCTATTGGCCCTAGGGCCTATAGAAGCCTAGCCATACGCTACCCTGGCCTTAGACACACATGTAATTTAATTTCACATGCCCCTGTCAAGCAGAGCCACACAGGTGATTCCCGGGGTGTATTTCCTATCTCCCATCCAATCATCAGGATTATTCATGATGACTGCCAATGACGAGCTTTGTTTGCTATTGATAGGTGGTTTGTTCCAGAGTATGGGATGTCTCTGAGATAGGAATCTATCCCTCCAGTATGTTCTGTCTATTGAGGTGACAAGGTTTAGGTCCCTAGAGCGTGTAGCTTGTAGGGATTGTGATCTGTTTACGTGGAGCATGTCCAACAGCTCTGGGTTTCACATAGCTTTGTATGTTAGTCAGAGGTCACTGCTGGGTAGACGGTATGCGACACAGTCTAGCTGTGGTTTTGTGGGACAGTCTGCATAGGGCATTTGTTTGAGGCTGGTATTACTCTTTGTGTGGTATGTCTGTGGCCTTTCCAGTTGCTGTAGCTGTCTTGTGAGGTACATACCAAATGGGGCTTTGTACTCTATAATGGGTTTTATGAGTGATGAGTAGAGGGGAACACTGACCTATATTTCCCTGGATGACACACCTTATGTGATGAGGTGTGCACGTAGACAGATTACATGACTAGTGTGGCACTATGATTATCACAGGAGAGACTTCTGTCCACCTGTGTCCCATGGTTTCTTATCACATTTTCGGTGTTAAGTAGACTACCACCTATGTGGCAGTTCATGGATACAGAGTTTTTGCCAGAAGGGATGCCAATGCAGTTTCAATATTGAGCTTGAGTCCATGGCTGTGTCACCAGGCATCTGTCGCAGCAACTATGACTCTCTCTCTCTCTCTCTCTCTCTCTCTCTCTCTCTCTCTCTCTCTCTCTCTCTCTCTATATATATATATATATATACATACATATAAACATACATTGGTGTACATATAGATATACATATGGGCACATATACAGTCAACCTTTCGTGGTGGGAATATCAATTATGCGAAGGTTGTGAGGTATACAGTTATGTAATAATATTGCACAGTCTTGTGCAGAATGCATTGAAGGTGTTCTCAGCCCATGTAGCTTTAGCAGGCCTCACTGGCTGCAACACTGCAAACCTGACAAATCATATCCACAGCGTTTAACCACCACATGTCATATACCTGCACTGTATGCTGTCTTGTTTGCCACACACTACAACCTACATAGAAATATGCACATAACAACCTTCAACAATATATATATATGTCCAGCCTTCACAAACAGTTGCAGTATGTCCCTTGCTCTATGCACATGTACAGATGCTAATATATCTGACACAGAAAGATCTCTCCGTATGTGTGTGCCATACACACACAAGGTCCACACTGTTGTAAGTCTGTGGACCTCACGGCTGACCTGTTGGGCCTTGCTGCAACATGAACATGTGTCACATGTGAGCACACAGTAATATTAGAGGGTGTATATGTAGCTGCAAATGCTAGATTAGCATACTAGCCTGGTACAGCAGTTGGCAGTGCTAAGCTACATGTTAATATGACTATCATGCATTTGTTACTCTGTCACATCCATGTTTATATAGCTGTATGCGCTACTCCCCCAAACAGCCATTGTACACACTACTGTACAGAACACAGATAACATGGATCAGATGTTTGACATTTAATGCTGAGCTACATATCTCACAGTTATAGTCCACTGCACAGAGCTACACACTGATTTGTCCATAGAAGTAGTTATGCAGGGCATCTGTGCATAGATATGTACTGCTGCCACATATGGATGATTCAAAGTATGTAGAGTACTCTTCAAAAACATCTACTATGTGCCAGTAAATACATATCTGTTACATACCTTTCCTTTGTATGTGTTTGTAAATTTCAGTTCCGTGTGTCTTTTTTTTTTTTTGGTTTAATTTTATTTATTTATTTATTTATTTTTTCTGTTGCTGTTGTTGTTGATGTAGATGTCGGTGTCTGTCTGTCTGTCTGTTTCTGTCTCTCTCTCTCTCTCTCTCTCTCTCTCTCTCTCCGTACCACCAATGGAATGATTGCATGTGTGTACAGCAAGTACAGCCTGCTTTTATAGGTGTCTGCACATGTGCATGTGATGGCCTCAGCACCAATTGGTGGCCACCATTTGGTAATTGCATGCAGCCTGCTGTGTGGTGATTGCAGTACTCACTGTCATAGCAACCCAATGCTATAAATTGCTAAGTCAGGTAGGCATAGCTCTTTCAGCTTTCCAAAGTGGGGTCCATGCTTGTTTGCTGTAGACACCGTTGTGTAAGTCAGAAGGTTGGTATACTTCTTATATCTGAAGCTAGGGGTGTAGCCAGTGATTTGAATGTTGTACTCAGACCTCAATGTTGCCACTTCCAGTACACAGTTGTCAGTGTAGAATTGTACTCACCCCTACAGATGCTAACACAAGATACGTGGGAGTATGTAGTTTCTTTTCTACTTATACAATTAGCTGCCATACATAAGTAGTTATTGAGATTTATTCATTTGTCACATGTACTGTTTGTGAACTGCTATACTGTAAATATTAATGTACTCACTTCTGCACAGTTTCTGCCTTTTTATTGTTGACATTAGCACAGGATGCTCAAGAAAACTGGACAATTCCAGTACTGAGTATGCCTACCTACATCCTTGGTGGAACCTGAACACACAGATATTTCATACATTTGGGTGGGGATTGTCCTGCTATGATACTGTGTGGGGGTTGTAAAGTGCTACTGTAACATTATTTACTGCTAGAATGGCTGGTTCTGTTATCACAGTCATGTAATGCAATTCCACAACAACTGCTGGTAAAGTTCCACAGAACAGGTTTTGTGTTATGGCATTCCTATCTTTCCTTTACATTCACTCATTCTGATGCATGATATATCTATTTCAGCAACAGCCTGCTGTATATCTGCTGTGGCTTAGTGGTACTTCATGCAGTCTAGTGTGTCCAAGGTCCGGGGTTCGAGACTGACAGAGGTGTTTTATTTTGCTGTTGAGCAGAACAAGGGGCCCTCACATGCAGAATGACTAAGGCACTTTTAAGCAGTTGTAAGCAGGCTTGCGCAGGTTTGCGCGAAGCTTAGCTAAGCGCACACTCACGCAAACCCGCTAACTACTGCTTAAAGGTGCTTACTCCCGCTAACCCACGTGCTCATTTCTTTGAAAGAAAAGAAAATGGGGAGATAGGAAAGTGGTGAAAAAGGGGCACAAACAGGGAAAGACAGTGGGGAAAACAGCTTGGGATGTGCAGGATGGGTGTAGGGAAGGTCCATTACTGCCCATTTTTTTAACAGCAACAGCTGTGCATATGCTAGAAATTTGGAGGGAAACATGAAACCTTCAACCCCTGAGAGAGGGGTGAGGACAACAAAGCATGTTGTACTGCCAATTAAATATCAGTTTATGTGTCCAGTGGACATGTGGGCAAAATGGGCAGCTATGTATGGGGTGTAATTTTTTTTTGGGAGCAGATTGCCCTTTTTTTTCAGGTAAGAGTAGAATGTGTGGTAGGGGAAGTGGGTATATATGGGGAGGTAGGTTGGGAAGGTAAACAGACAAGACAAACAAGACACATACAGGGGCGGAATATGACACATATGGTGGGTGAACACCATTGACGGGGAAGGATGTTTGGAAATCACAAGCCCATGAGCCCACAGATGGCAACAGTGGAACTGAGATCCCCACCCATGGGCAGTCACCACTGCACCTTCACAGCCCAGAGGGTGGTTGTGCTGGGGGCTGTGTAGGAGGGGCAGGCTCACCCGTGAGTTGCGCCACACATGCCTCAAGATGGCATAGAGGATCAGCGACTGAATGTACGATCTCCCTATGCACCACAGCCCAGACCGTTCGGAGGGTGACAGGTGGCCCTCCTACGGCCATGCTTGCACGGGGGGGATGAGCCCCATCCCCTGCAGTGCTTCCACCCGAAGGTGGCACAGGACCAACGGAGGAGGAGGTCCCGGGCTGGGCACCGGACCTGCTGGTGCCAAGTGCCATAGCCAGCTGAGGTGGGACAGGTTGGACCGCTGGGACTGGCCTTCCCATACGTTCTAGGTTTAGGAGGATTTAATGACAATATGGGTTGTTAACAGCCAACAGCATTCCAAATTAGTTGTAACAGCATGCAGTATTATTCCCATTAAACCAACACACCAGAGTTCCAACAGTTGAACAGCAAGCATAACACATGCATATATAGAACAACAGTGGACATTCCAACAGCATGCAGGATTGATTGGTGGCAACATACCACCAAGATTGTGGTATTTGAACAGGGCACATGCATCAAAGCAAATGCAGATATTTTTGAACCAATAGGACATATGTCCCAACAAATGTTTTGAGATTAGACATACCCATTGACGTGTGGAATTGCATTGTTTATGCACATACAGTAGGGTGTAAAAAGATACCTCCATTAACAACTTATATGTACTTATAGTTTACACTACATTCCTATTGACTGCAGGTATATATCCCCTACATGTATTATTACACTTGGCAATGTCTGTTAAATTGTGAAATGGGTTTTGCTAGCTCTTTATATACCTGACCTGTATCTGACATACAGACTGTCCAGGATGCAGATGCTACTGCTACGTATTTATATATTTTATTTATATTTATATATCTACATATCTGGATATGTTCAGGTGACATTATCAATTATATTTTAACAGCCCCCTACATTTCTAGCAGCACACTGACATTTCTGGAAAACACAATAGCAAGCTACTCATGTACCAGATTAACCTATACATGCCAGCCATTAACCAACTGTTGAGGACTGTATATATGCTTAACAGCTACTGGCACTCCCTTCTTCCACTTTATATGGGCCTACCCAAGTGTGGGTTGACAGCGCTTAATACAACAGTAATATTTCTATAATGCAAGAGTACAACAACATATCAAAGAAAGTGACACGGACACACTCCAGGAATTATACCTTTATGAATTACATTACACACTTTTATAGAGGCTCTCTCATTTATTTGATATTACAGTGCATGCAGAAGACTTATTCAAGATGTATTATACCTTTATTAATGGGTTACAACACTCTTTTTCATGCTCTTTCACTTATTTTATATAACAATACATGCAGAATAATGACTAACCTGCCTGGTGGCACAGCCTTAGCAGCCTATCTGCATAGGCTTGCTGATTTGCAGCATGGACACCTGCAGCTGTGAGATAAATGAAGTGATATTGAGACATATACCTATCCATAATATAGACTACAATAGCAATTCTTACATACTTCATTCCATGGCTACCTACTCAGTAGTGGGGCATTTCCATCCCACGGGCCTCCAGTATCCACTGGTTCAGTCGGTCCTGCTTCCGTCTCTTCAGGTCTGAGTCGTTGTGTCTGACCTTCTCACCAGTCCAAGGGACACCTGTGGCACTGGTGAGATCATGTGCTAGACGGTTCCAGGCTTCTGCTTTGTATTCAGTGCCCTGGAACTGGCCCTGCAGGAGTCTGTCATCATGATTATGAATGACGAGCCAAACCATCACTTTTGACTCCTCAATGCCCCGCCGTTGTGCTCAAAAGTGAGAGCCCTCTCCAACACCAGTCATGCTGCCTGCAGATGAGAGCTACAACCAGTTATGGCAAGTATTCCCACCTATGGGGCTTAAATATGCCTCATTTCCCACACTTATTTGTGATTGGCCGGTTTTGAAAATCTCAGCTGAAAGCACACTTGCTTAGCACTGGGTAAACTTTCATTAATATGTATGTGTGTGTTGAAAGTGCATGCATATCAAAAGCTGTCATGGCTTAGTGGTTCAGTACTGTGATTATGGTGCACAGTATCCCGGGTTTGAGGCCTGTCATTGCTTTTTATTTTACTACTGGCCAGACCAGCTAGGAGGTGTGGCTGTGTTTAGCCGACTTTGCTCAACTTTGCCCAGCGTTGCTCTACGGTGCTCTACATTGGCCGACGTTGCCCGAAGTTGTGCTTGTTAGCTTGATGCTCAGCTATGCGCAAACATGTTTTGTTTGCGCTAGTTGGCGCGATGCGCAGCTCCGCACTAAGCTATTGCACTAGTTAAAGCAGTGCTAAGCTATGAGCAATTATACTTAAATGTGCTTAATACTGGTAAACTTTGCTTAGCAGTGCTTCACATTGCTTAAGATACGTTACTTATGCATTCATCAGTATGCATAACCATTTCGCCTTCTTATATATATATATATATATATATATATATATATATATATATATATATATATATATATATAAAATATTGTTCACTACTACATAGGCCATTTCAATGCTTTCTACTAATATTTAAAAGATAAATGTCAGGAATTATTTTTCTATACAGATTTCCTACAGAAAATAGAAAGGGGAGTGGTGGGACTCGAACCAGGAATGCCTCATCTTTGTGTGAAGGCTCTACCACTACGCTATTGCTATTTGGCTTAATTTGCATATACGTTTCTTATTATCCTCTTTGATCCCTAAACTGCTAACTGTAGCTAAGCAATGGGCAAACCCATGCAAACACGTGCAAATACGGGCAGCTATATCGGGAATAATAATACAAAAAAAGGAAAGTTTTACATTTTAGAATTGTACAGGGGTTTAGAATGTGGGGGAGTGTAGTGTTGGGTATGTACACATTTCAGCAGACTCACTCATGTCAGTTGGCATTTGCAGATTGAGGGACTTGCAGGGGCATGGATTTTTCGACTGCTCGGCAGTCCGACATGCCGCCTGCACTCGTGCACGCTCCGTGTTAGCCTTAGAGTTGAGGCAGCGCACCCTCATGAATATGTATGGCACGCTGACGTCTTCCTCTTAGGCTACAGTTTCCGTATAAGACTTATTTAGTCTTACACGGAGGATTAGTGAATCCTGGCCACAGACTATACAACACAGGTGAAGGAAAATGGACAAACAAGGTAGGGATGCATACCAGCTATGGTCCAATGCAAAAATACATATTTACCTTTACACAACTCATTGCTGAGATGTTGCAAACTGTGTGACAGTCATATCAGAATATCTATATGTATATATATATATATATATATATATATATATATATATATATATATATATATAAAACTGATGGAGGGTGTGTGCTGGGGAATACTAAATGGAGAGTACAGTCATTGCAGCACACAAGTACAAGCCAATCAACAGAAATGATGAGCAAATGTAGGCAAAAAAATTCAGGAAAAGAAAAGCAGAATGGAGATTAGAATCTCCAACCGAGAATGCAAAAGGGAAACAACCACATACAGTGCCAAACAGAAGTACCCTGGCAAAGCAAGAATCTTGCTGTGTAATACACAAAAAAGTGTACACAATCCAGACAGAGGAGAAATAAGATCCATATGGCAAAGACATATGCCATGTCAGAGGCAACACAGGTTGTCAGGTATGCAATGTATCTGTGTGACATGCAATGGAATAATACGATCCAGTCAGAAAGAAGTTTACACACATGCACACACACACACACACACACACACACACACACACACACACACACACACACACACACACTCACACACCAATGACATGGAATATAATGTGAATTGTGATACATATATAAGTAAAGACAGTAAACAAATGCCAGCCTGTGAATAGGCAGGAAGCATACAAATAACTGGGTAATGTTCAGCACACAGTATAACATGAACAATGGAGGATCAAATCAATTGTCATCACCTTCTGTGGATATTCCTTGAAGGTGTATGATACCAAACATGGTGACACCAGGTAATGTTGTACAAATACAGCTACATAATAATGAGGATAATGCAGAGAAACCTAAATATGCACATAACATATACCATGTACATGTGCAATATGCTTGCTATAAGGGGGAAGGGGGAAGGACAACACAGGCCTAAATCAGTGAAGACATGTCAGCAACAAAACATTATCACAGAATAAAGCAGAATAACCTTATCTAAGGGATACAGGACACATGCACATATTCACAACATAGGGTAGACTACAAGTCCTCCCAAGCTACATTGAAGCAAATGACTAACATGTCACATGAGTGTAGTGGATTGTTGGTAGCTATAAACATGTCTGTGTACAAATGACACAAACACAGCAATGTGCAACTATTAAACAGCAAGAGGCATAGGTACACAACAAAAGTACTTCTGGTTATCACATATATACTGCCATATAAACATAACACAACAGGATTTTTAATCACTGTTATTGATGTAAATAGCATTGGACATGTGTAGCACTTGATCAAAGGACAGTCTTGTGAACAAAACTACAACACAGAAAAATGGAATAAGTGCACGTAACCAGTCGCACATTATGAAGGCACTTGTGGGTGAATCATAATACGGTCTTACACATTTACATCCATGTAAAACAGTGCATATGTACTGCAAATGCCTGTATGCAAATCTGTATATACATGTCATAGTATAAGCTATTATAAAAAAATGTGGCTATTGACAAATGCAAGAAACAGACAAGCAACTGGGTCATGAATTATGCCAAAGGAAGCTTTACCTTTGTACATTAACTTACAGACCAGTGAATGTGTATGTAGTATATGAAGGACACATGTTCATATATATCAGTCACAGTAATGATATACAGCACGACACAATGTTTGCCAGTACATGCCACACACAAAGCCATTGTGCAAGTTTGACAATATGCTACAACAATGTTACATAAATCACATAAGCAAGAACCAGTCACATTGAACAGACAGGCATAAGATAGCAACAATCAGTTCACAAATGGGTGGAATGTGCAGATAAACCCACTGGGCCCACTTCACTGTGTTATGTGGGAAGTATGGGAATAATGTAATATGTGAGTAGCAGTCATCCCACCTAAGTATATACTGGAACATACCTCTCAATTGTCCAGATTTTTGTCTCATATTTTTGGCCTGGTTCTCCAAAAATTGTGCTTTCCTGGCAAATCATTGGCAAATTGTTGAGGACTGAAGTCAGAAGGTGATAGAAATTTGAGTTTTAGACTTCCTATCCTTTACAAAAGTCATGCTAATGCAAAACCTTTAATTCTATCAACTTTTTAAGTTTGTAAGAGCAATATTTAAAAACTGTCTCCATTTTGGGGAATTTGTCAACTCATTATATATGGCTTTGTCCAGCTTTCTTGCTCCAAAAGGTTGAAAGCATACCTCTCAACTATACAGATTTTTACAGAATGTCTAGATTTTTGCCTCGGTTTTTGGTTTATTCTTCCTAAAATTTGTGGTTTTCTGGAAAATCACTGATAATTGAATTCACTAAATTATGACAGACATTAAGATTTCAGCTTTATATCCTTTAGAAAATGAATGTTAACACAAATCCTGTCATTCTAACAACTTTCTAAGTTTATAGGAGCAGTATTTAAAATCTGTCCCTAGTTTTGTCTTTGTTCTGATTTCTTGTGATTAGAGTTTGAGAGATATGGAGGTATGTGTCTCACCTGAATTATGCTGCACTGCATTGATAAGAGTATACACACGCACATGCACACAGATTAAGGGAGTAGCACCCCTGCCCATTTGAAGCAATGTATGCAGTAATGACAGCATGCTCATGTAAATAATACTGGTTACTACATGTGTAATTTGGTAATGTATGTCATACTGCAGCAGCAACATAACACTACATATGACATGCTATGTGCAGTGTACATTATCACGTATGTCAGATAAGCATGACAGCAGTATGTGATGTCTGTACAGTTGTGCCTATACCATAAGTAGTTGGATATGGAAAACACCACAGTGGCAACATTACATAAATTGATCACACAGACAATACTTATGGTCTTGAGGGGCCATCCTTATGGGGTCAAACATCACAAAAGATCTCTCTAGCAATTTCCCACAAGGGTCACACATGGCTCACAGCATAGCCTGAAAGAAGTTGTCAGTCAAGTCCCTCATCTACATCTGGACGATGTCTGTCACTACATCCTGGATCTTGTCCCAAAAATCATCTCCCTGGCATGGTTGCATTTTCTTTCAAAGTTCAATGCAGGAGAAAAAAGCATTATATGCTCATAATAGGTATTCCCCAAAAATCAGTGATTAGATAACATGTCAAAAACTTACACAGCCCAGATGTGGTAACTATTGTCTATGTGATATTATAATACTCTACGGCCTTATGCAACTCTAACACCATACGGAATGAAAGGTATGAATTCAATCCATTATCATGTACAAAATGGTGTGTAATAGGCATCACAGTCATGCAAAACAGGATGTAATAAAACACAATCAATTGTGCACCTATGTATTAGTAAAGAGAGTATATGATATGTAGTTAACATCATCAAAAACATATGACAGGACATGTGAAAGATTTGCTCAGGGTATATATCACAATACATTACATTTGTCATTACTATGTAATTATCAGAAGAGATGACACATAGCATTTATTTATACTTTGTATAACAAAACACAAAGTTGTGATAATAACAAATGCACCATGATGATCATGAAACATTCTCAACATCTTAGCACGCGTACATTGATAACGGCTACTCTGCATCAGCATATTATTACAGTATCTCACATAACATGCAGTCCCACTTTATCAGACAAAACATTATTAACTAAATATCATACAAAAGTGTTCCACTATTCATTACTGAACATGTGTTTCACACATTTATGTTGAGGTGTCAATATGGCATTTAAATTATAATGGATTATTATGTGAAACAAATGTGTCATGTTAATACCCCATGAGTAAAATATGTTTATTTGAAATACATTGTAAAAAGAACAAGCAGTGATGCACTTAAAATGTGTATGCAAATGAGATGAGCAATGCAATGTAGTTAACTCATTAACAGCTCTAGTAGCCAACATGCATATTGCATAAAAATAAATTTAAAAGCATAAGACAGACAAATGCAAATATTGTGTGAACAATAAAAGCTATTAAAACTATACAAATAGCAATGTTATCAGTAAGAAATATTCTTTACAGTGGTAATGGAAAGAATATTTATAGCCTTTCCCATAAATGCTGTACTAGATTGTAATGTACACAAACCCCAAATTATACTTTTTGAAAACTGTCACAAACACATTTTCATATCTTGAAAACTGTACAGCCTAGATATACATTGTTAGGATATTTTTGTTAACTAGAGATATGTTTCATATGACAACAAGAAGTTTTTATGTAACTACATGTTTATTTAGATATTTTCAGAAATATGAAAAATATGCTTAATTGTATAATTAGGAAACAAATAATACTGATTATCTGTCAAGATGTGCAACTTAAAGTACAAATATCAAAGACAGTTTTCTTCAACAACATTTAAGGTTTTTCTTAAAGTCCTGCAACAGTTTGCAAGTCATCCAGTTTTTGAAGTATTCAGTACATATGGAAATATTGTTTATTTTTATAATTGCTAGCAAGCAACTAGCAATATTTCCAATATAGTGTGATATAAACCAGCATTGACAGTGAATTATCTTGTCCTCTTATAGGTGTTTCACACCATACACATCATTAACATGTAGGTCTCACAGTTTCAAAATAAGAATATAAATTTTAAAATATTACTTATAAGTGTCAAAGATTAATTTCTCCATTGAGGGACATCCTAGACTAACAGTCTTACTATAATTTTGTTAATAACTATGTGCCCTTTCTCATCATCATCTCATTTCAGTTTACCCCGCATGGGGGTCACCACAGTGAGAACAATGGTCCGCAGAATGATTGACAGTTGAGTTTTTTACAGTGTTGAGTTGCAAGCCTGGCGCCCAACCTTCCACAGAAGGCACACACACACTCAAACTTAGGGCCAATTTAGAGTGTCCAATCTACCTACACCATGTCTTTGGGATGAGGGAGGAAAGCGGGGCATCCGGAGGAAACCCACATGACCACAGGGAGGACATGCAGACTCTGCACAGAAGGCACGTAATTCTGCCAATTATTAGCTGGTAAGTTGCTTAGTTAAAAAAGCCAGACTAAAAAATGTTCTGAACATCATAAGGCAGTATGGGTGTGGATTGTAAGTATACAAAAATGTATTTTAGGCAGGAATGAGTTAATGGATGACATCACAACATCATAAAATTGGAATAATATTGAAAGGTATAGAACAAACAATCACAAGAACAGTAACTTGACATCCCTCAACAAATGTATTACTTTTGCAATCTATGTTTATATTATACTTATATATGCATCTGGACAATTAAAGCAATGTAATGATGAACATGATTATACTATGTAACAATTCAGACAAACCAAAAAAGCATGAGATGCTTGAGACACAACAAAACAGTAAATAACATATAGTTTTGTGCTAAACAAAGCATAACAGTGCAGTTGTACAACACTGCAAGACACATATAACTGAGGTGTATACCATACCAGTAAATGTCTATCAACAAAATTAAGAATATTGAGACAACAGTAAGCCATTCAATAATACAGAAAAGTAGACTATACCTTTACTAACTAATGCCAGTTTCTAATGGTTGGTACTATCTCCAGCAACTAAAACATAAAGCACTTTTGCTGCAATCAGTGTAACATTTAAACATATATGTCTGTCATTTAAGTTGTGTCAACAAAATTTACATAAACTCAAGTTATCCAGAAAATCCCATTGATAACTCCTAAGACAACACTGGATGTAAATTCATGTAGACATTATTGTTATTCATGATAAATCAATAACTATTACACTTGCTCTGCAGATGCATTATGGACAGTCTGGCATTTACATTAGCATGCCTGAAGGTACAAAGAATGCACATTTAAACCTGAAATTTTAACTATGCTAGGAGTATTTCTGGAGAAACAAAGGGGGGCAGTGATAAGACATACCTCTCTCCCTCAATTGCTCCTCAAGCCTGTGCAAATGCTCTGTGCACAATGCATGATTTAAATTTAGGCATAGTCTTCATCACCAGCAAACAGGAAAACAGGATGTATTACAGAAACAGAGGGATTGTTTCACGTTAATATATAATGACTGCTATGTACAAAAAAATGAGTAACGTGTCAGATAGCTTGACTTGAAACACAATATCACATTCAGTCATTGCTGTGACATTTTTAGTATTACCCACGCATAAGGATTACTGTATACAAACTAGAAGAAGAGAGACTCAAATCTACAACTGTCACCTATGTGTGTACTACAAACCTAAACCTGATCTGCCTACCTAATCCATTTTGGCTGTTATTGCAAGAATTAATGGAAGTTAAAAAACTCACATGTATAAATATGCAGGGAAGAATTATGCACAATAAAATGTGAAGCTGTGTTTGCATATTACATGAAAAGTAAAAGAAAAGTTCAAGTGCTGCAATGTGCTGTGTATTTCAACAACAAAATTATACAATCATGAGTGCATGTCAGCACATTGCTCACAGTAATGACACACAACTGTAATACTTCAGTGTTCCAACTGTCATACTTTGTAATAAAACATTTGACTTCACTTGAAATGGAAATGTATAAGTAGACATTAAAGAAATTACTTTTTATCTGTAGTATTTAATACATACATGTAATTTAGGTAGGAGGGCAGTCAATGTAAAAAATAATGGATTATAACATAATAATGTGCAATTTAAACTGTAACATATGTATGGATGTGTGACATAGGGTAAAGACTGCCAGCCCAGCTAGCTGAAATTTTGTAAATAATTCTATGTCATTTGTGAATATTGATATGATATATACAGAACTGTATGTTATGAACAGAGCTTCAAGAATGTAACCACAGCAAATCCTGCTTGAACATAGAAGATTAACTTACAAAACTTCAAGAAAATAAGTTCAATTTAAGTGCTTTATGATGTGCTATGAAAGTTAGTTTCAGTGCAACAAGGAGACTGGATGTCTAGAGCTGAAATTTTTTTCCATTGTCTTGGAGAGAAGTACTTACTAGGTTTGAGGTGTGGAAAGTGTTTTATTGCTTTATGGCTTCCTTGCAGCTGCACAGTTTTGAGAGATATGTATTTCTCACACAGAGGTGTTAAATTCTGTTTAAGTATCTGTTTAACCTGGGAAATGAAGTCAGGTGACAAAAAGTGATGTCATCCAAATTGACCCCCACAGTGATGTCTGATATTGATTTGAGATTCTCTCAGAGAGAGACTGTGCATTGTGTGTTTTGTCTTTGACCTGGAAACATCCACTCATCATCACATCTGCACTTGCTTGTAAGTAAGATTCTGGGAATAGTATCTCTTTTAGATATAGATGGGAATGTAATAAAGATTAGTTTAGATGTTTTCTGTATTTATTTGAGACTGTCCTGCAATGTTAATTTAAAATATTTCCTGTGATTTTGAACTCTGAAGTAACTGTGTTTGTTTTCTGAGTATTGTCTTGTTCTTTTATTATTTATTATTAAAAATATATAAACCTATCTTTGTGACTGATAATTGTGAGACACATTTAAGCTCTTAGGGTACTTGCATATGTATTTGGTGACACTGTACAGGCCACTCCTAATAGCCTGATGCTTAGTCATAACTACCATCTGGATTAATAGTAACATTACAGAGTTGGATTGGACACCATTTGTTAAGGGCCTAGAGTAGCTGATAAGAGTGGTTGCTGGAAGTGATAACTACATTATAGTCTGGGCAGAAGGGGGCATAGCTAGTAAACCTTTGCCAGCCTTTCCCTGGTGTGTGTGTGTGTATTTGTATATATAAATCAAATCTCAAAGTGTGTGTGTTTGTGTGTGTGTGTGTGTGTGTGAGCTATGTGAACAAGGACATGGAACACTAGTTGGACAGAGAGGGTGCTGGGGGGTTTGGATTGACCACTCAGCTGACATCTCACCCTATAGCTGTGTCAGTTGGGAGTCTTACTGGGGATATGGAGAAAGAAGGAGAAACCAGTCCCAGACTGACTGTGGTCTCTGTGTGCTCTTAAGAGAAATGGTACTTTACTGTGTGTGTACTTGTCATCCTCCCATTGTGTAAGTCCCTCAATGTTGTCAGGAGTGAGGATTGAGGCTCCTTGATTACTGAGCCAGTGCAGGGGAATCACAGTATGTATGCATTACCCAGCACTTACACATACAGCATTATTAATAGAAGTATTATGTTTCTAGAAACTGTGTGAGTAATAGAGATATCATTGGTCTTCCACAGACTAAGCAATACAGGCAATAATTCACCATGCTTATGCTATATTTGTAAAAATCTGTAATGCATAACTTAACAACCAAGTATAGATCTCCTACATCTGTTGTTAATAGGAAATGCCAAACTGCTAAGATATTCTAGAACAACCTCATGTCAATCCGGAAAGGTGAAGGAGAGGTCAATTTAAATCAAAAGATTTAAATTGGTGAGCCAAGATAGCAGACTACATACACCTTGGTTTAAAAACTCCATTGAACATGTGGGAGGAACAGACAAATGCAGGGTCTGTAAAGCAGTTGCACATCTTGTTGCTGGTTGTGATACACTAATGGTAGAGGGCTTGTATACTGAAAGGCATAATAATGTAGCAAGACTGCCACATTGGGGATTATTTAACCATTACAATATTGAAGTAGCTGAGAAGCATTAAAAACATTAGCCACAAGGCATTACAGAGAATGCTGAAATGAAAAGCAGGCAAAAAAAACATTGATCTTTGAAATTACTATAACCAGTAATGACAGTGTCTTATGTACAGATATATTTAATGTCATAAAATACCAGGATTTGCAGGCAGAAATGAGAGCAATGTGAAAGAAAGATTCTCAGACAGTTCCAATTGTAGTAGGAGCAATGTGTCTCAGTTCCAATTGTAGTAGGAGCAATGTGTCTCATAAAAAAATGTTCACTTGCATTTAGGGGTCTACTTTGAAACATCTAAAACCCATAACATCTAACTTCATAACATTGAGACCAGAACATCTAAAACCGATAACATCAAATTTCATAACATCTAACACTACAAATCACAAGAAAAAAACATCCCCCCACATATAACAACACCAAACTACCAAACACACTTTTTACTATGTTTCTGCAGCACCCACCATAAATTAAATATACCAATTCCAAGATTGCACTGCAGTGGGAAAAAGTTAATTTCCTATCCCCACTGTATCAGGTACCCTGCAGAAACGTAGTAAAAAAGTGTGTTTGGTAGTTTGGTGTCATTATATGTCATTATATGTGGAGGGAATGTTATTTTCATGTGATTTGTACTGTTAGATGTTATGAAATTCGATGTTATGTGTTTTAGATGTTTTGGGTTTTAGATGTTCTGGTCTCAATGTTATGAAATTAGATGTTATGGGATTTAAATGTTTCAAAGGGGACCCATATTTAGATATACTAACAATACATGCAACTCCATATGAATTATAGGAGTCAGTTTGGGATACATTGTGAGTGCTGTGAAGCGCAATTTTGGCTAACATCAAAGACTGAAAAAAATACTAATTAAATAAACTTTAATCATACCCTGACTTAGGAATTGGGTCCAGTCCTCTCATGGTATTAGAGACCTAAAAGACTTGGAGAAATTAAACTGAGACATCATCCAAAATTGGCTACACTTAGATTCAAACCCACACCTATTCATAAAACATTTACATTGGCCTTTTGCATAACCATTTGAGCTAAAAGCTATCACACACCAATCTATGTTATAAAACTTGCTGAATAATAATGATATATGCATTTATCTTGCTTGTAACATTAACATCTGGCACATTGAGTTTAACTGTCATAGTTTGCAAAAATAAATATTGGAAGGTACTTTTGAAAAAGAATAAGCCATTAATGGAATTAGTGCATTACTGTGTGATTTAATACCACATGTTTCCACATATAGTGGTACACATACAGCCATAAGTCACAATGAGGATTACAGATTCGCACTTCTTGTACTTGCATTTTGTTTGGCAAACTCAAACATATTTCAACCATGCTGGCCTGCACTGGTCTTACTTTCATGAAAATTATTGAGTGAACATGAATATAAAATAATGTATTTTCTGTAAAGTAAACTAATGTATGCACTATTCAGCATTCACTCATACAGAAGTACATTGTGTAATGCTTCTAGAAACTTTACAGATAACGGAGAAAAGTGTAGTCATCTGCTGCCTACGTGCCACAGTCATTAATAAACCACAGCCATGCTACATGTGTAAAAAGCTGTACTGTACTGTATGTTACTAAACAAATATAGGTCTTCCACATGCAATTTGCAATATTACATAAATAACCATTAATATTTTCAAAAATAGATTACAATGGGATTTTATATCTACACATAAGAGAACAGTAGTCACTTTGCCATTTTGCTTAATTGTTTGAGTTAAGGGACATCACAGCTCATCACTGATTATAACTTCAGATGTGATGGACTATCAGTAATAGTTATAAGAATAAAGTCCATATGAAAGTACCATCATAATCATAAGTTCTTCATAATTTGTATACTGGCCCAGTGTAGTTGCAGATAACCTCAGAATGTGTCGTTACACTAATGACAATCTTAATGAATGAAACTTAAATTCCTACATTTACATTACTATTGTTAACACAGGTACCCATGGAATACACTTAAAACAGTATCAGAACAGAAAATGATACATATATGTTAATGTAGGTGTTAAGCTGTGGATTTTTTTTAACTTACTATAGTCATCTCTTGGCTAGCATCAGACTTCTGTGACCCTCTGGCAAAGATTCTCTGTGTCCCTTCAATGTATGTCATCATAGTGGTGACAGACCTCCATGTCAATCCAAAAGATTCCAGTCCATCTGCGGTGCTCCTTCACAGTCTGGTTCCATATGTCAATTATTCAAAGTTCCTGGGGTGTGTTTACATCCTCTTCTCATGTTCAGCATAGACAGTAAGCATCTGGGTGGTCTCCTGCTCTGTCTAGTTCAGTGTCCAGGCATGCCAATGCCCTCTTTCATTCAATATCCTCAATATTTCAGTTGAAACTTTTTGAGAAACTCCTTCCAAAAAATGACAATTGAGGTTCCACTCAGTTCACAGGTAGCAATGCTATGTGCTAAATTTCAAGAACTTACAAAGACATTCGCAAATGGGATTCTAAAACAGTGAATGTTAATGAACCTCATTAATTATGGATGGTTCAAATGGCACTTAAAAGCTGTTTGCATATAGTTAAACTCACTTTAAGGTATAGCTAACTTCAAGGGTAAACTGTCATCTGCTGGCTTTGCTGTGGTGGAATAGATTGCTATTATTACATAGCTATGTTATCATTAATCTGTATAAATCAACTTACACATGTTTTCAATCATTTCTTGTTTTAAATTGCCTGCATTACAACCTGTCTGTCACATAAAGGATGAGGGTAGAATTAAACAATATGCATACAGATGGGTAAATGTCCATCAATAACAAAGAGATTATCTCCATATGCAGTTGCATGGATAGAAAGGAAACAGCTCTGGTGAATTATAGATGCAGACAAAATGAAAATATATCCATAGTTATTTCTGAATAAGCTGTAATGTGTGTGTTATGTTTGCAGGAAGTGATAACTTATGGGGATTTTTGTAAACTGCATGTTCACTGACTAATTTATGGATACGTTTTGATGCTTTGTAATATAATAGTAGTTGTTAGTACATTCGATCTGATAGAGGCAACATGAGGACAGTGTTGAATGTTCAAGGTTTATTGTGTTGATACACAGCCATGAACGCATAATAGTTCATTTTAATATAGGGACTTTTTTCTTAACGGTTTCTGTATAACTTCCATTATGTGTGCTGCTTACCATATAATGACATTAACATTTTTTATGATGCGTGTCCCTGACTGTGGCAGCATATGACAAGCATCCTACATTCCTGAGGTACACATGCTCTTTCTGTTCGAATGTGCATGTAACTGTGGCAACACTATAGCTACAGTACTGGGTTTGTGGCAGATTGGCTATGTGTTTGCCCCTTACTTGTAATATCCACTGATGTGGTTTCCTCTACACATGTGACCTATACAAAATTGTTAAATGGAATGGCAGATGTGATGACTTTGTTATTCCATATGGAGGTCAGCACTGAGAAATCGTTTTCATTTTCATTCTGATTATCTTTATATAACAGTGTTGTACATGAAACAGATTGTTTTGCATAGGTTGCATTGTAAACAGTTCAGTTGACACATACTTTTAACATTATCATGTCAGCATGTGAGTCCCTATATAAAGTCTAACACATGTATTTAACCCTGTCTTCCAGTTGTCAATCAGAAATAGGGAGGTCATTTCTCACATACAGAAAATAAAATTACAGGAACCCTCTGCACCAATATGTCCGCAACCTTCTTGGTCTGATGGGCAATACTGCCTGGAGGAATCTAATGTGGATGGAAATTACAAACATGACTGGTGTTGTGGGTGGTCACAATAGATCTAGGAAAGCCTGCAAGTGACACTGCTCTTACATGATCCTCCATGCAGAACATGATCAATGTTGTGGGTGGTCACAATAGATCTAGGAAAGCCTGCAAGTGACACTGCTCTTACATGATCCTCCATGCAGAACATGATCAATGTTGTGGGTGGTCACAACAGATCTAGGAAAGCCTGTAAGTGACACTGCTCTTACATGATCCTCCATGCAGCCAACTCTTTCATGCTGCCATGAAAAGGTAAGGAATGCCACTGGAGGTAGGTGACCTTCACAAACACTTCAGCATACACCATCTGCCATTAAAGTACATTAATTCTCAATTATTACTGTATTGTTATATTTCCAGCAGAAGTATGCCATTAATGTGGAAACACATCTGAAGTGGATGCATAAATGGTACAAACCATTATCTTAACAACGTAGTACATACATAACACTCTCAGCAACGTGTGATGCTGTTTTTTTCAATTGCATAGGTCTGCCAACTTCTGCACAGCAGTAACATATGTCATGTGAGTGTCTCCCTATACTATTATTGCAATCCATTGTTGTTCTGTATCTCTGCCTCCTGTCATGACTGTGGAATATACTTACATGTTAATGTTTGTGTGCCATTCTAATCTACAGATATATCATGGCAAGACATGGGTCTGGAAGCTGCATGTACAAACAGACCAGGTAAGACTTTCTGTATTGTTGATACAATACAGCATTTTTAGCACACCTGTGATCTAAGATATTCATGTTGCCTTCTTCCCTACACAGATACATCTAGTCAACACATGCACCATTTACATCTAAGTGTCTCCATATCCTATTAAGGTGGTCCATAGTTGTTTGTTCCTCTGCCGCCAGTCATGACTGTGGAGCATACTCACATGTTGATGTTGGTGTGCCTTGTTATACTATGGAGCTGCATTACAACAAATGATATGTTTACAAAATAGGGAGGATGTACTTGTAAGGCATTGTATCTGTTTCATACATTTCACTATTCATAATCACATCTATGTCCTTCTTAATGACTGTGGTCTTGTTTACCTGCCTGGGACATTTGTAATCTGTACATTATCCTCACCCATCAGGTATGTATGCATCCTATTTCCTGTGTTGTACCTCAATTTGAATGCTACATGATACCTGGTATATGTTTAATGGCGATGTTTATATGTCTTATCTTTTCAAATGACAATGGCAGTTTTGCCCTCACCTCTAGCAGTGGAGTGAGAAGAGGACATGTCAGGTAAGTGTTGCTATTTGCATTAATTTCATTTGTCATATTTCTTTGACATGCAATATACATGTCATATCTCAGTTGTACATCTGAACCACCCACAGCCATGATGACTGGTAAGACCATATCATCATTAGCATTGTCACATATTTCAGTACTATGTCGCATCATCTGATTTCTGTAATGGTATGTGACATGTGTCATCTGTCTCTTTTTGTAGCATGTCCACTGCCTACCTCCACCAGTTGCCGGTCAACTAATCATGAAGTGGCATGTGATATGCCTAACTATGATAGCACAGTCCATGGCACACAGGCCACTGAATTGGTTTTATTGTCCTTCCCAGAAGGGGACAGCTATGTGGATTATGGTGTAGCCTATGATGTGGAGAGTGTTGTGGCTGGACATTCTGATGATGTAGGGACATCAGATAATGGACATCATGATGACCATGACTCTCTGTCTCATGGAGAGTTTGGTAATAATGGTGACTTTTCCCCACAATGAACAAATACTGCCCATCAGACTACACAAGGGAGTGTAGCTGATACTCATGGATGTCTGTCAGAGGGTGTCCACCTACTTTTACAGGCACATGAACATTCACAGCGACATCATGGATCTGACCTGCATGCTCTTGCCTATGCCACCTATCAAGTAGCACACCAGCTATGTGTGTTACATGAAGATCAGGAGCACAGACATGGAGAGGTCATTGTAGCATTGGTTGCAAAGCATGATAGTGTGTTATCTGTTGCACACTCTGATTAAAGCTTTATTACAGCAGTTTTAGAACAGTGCTGTTGTACTAATCAGGTATTAGCTGCTTTAACTGTACTAAGCAGATTACCTCCAGTGGGGAGAGGCAGACCCCCTATTATAACACCCATATTTGGCCCTCGGACATCAATGGCTGTGCTGCAACATGCACACATCCAGTCTGTCACACTGACGTCAGGCTTCTACCCACTCAGTGTCCCTGAATGTTGGTGTCACCACATACAGCTCCTCAGTGTAGCACTGTTGGCAGAGTGTTTTTGGACATGGCCAGGACTTTGGTGTGAGTCATCAGCATGGATGCCCTAGACTCCATTAGACTAATGCTTACAGTTGATCCAATGTGTGTCCCGCTGTGTCATTCTCACCCTGTGGTAAGGATGACTACTGTGCTGACCACTGACTAATTAATCCGTAGGTGTTTTTTTAAATGTTTTTTGCTGCAGGATTTTTCTGATCATTTATCTGACTAAGATGACAAGCTTTAAGTTGTGATAGGTAGTAATTTTATGTCAATGGTATATGTTAATAGAGATATTGATGACATTAATGCTATTTGAGACTGTATGCTTTCCTGTTTGCATCAATTGGTAGTGGACATACAGCAGATATTTACAGGGTTAACAGAATGTCATCTTTGTCATCCACCATTGATAGCTGCATTACACAATTCCTTGTTGCCTGCCATTCCTGCATGCATGTCTCTGCATGCACACCTGTGTCATTTCTGGCATTTTATTATGGTACTGGACATTCTTCACCCTCAGCATTCACTGCATTTCTGTGGACCTGTTTCCATTTTCAATCCCACGTGTGCTTTCCCATTTCTCAGTGATTATGCATATATATATATATATATATATATATATATATATATATGTATCAATGTATGTTTACACATATTATTGCCTAAACTTGAGTCACATTGCAGCAATAACCTGTGCATGTTAGAGCTGCCTTCTGTGTGACATTCCATATCAGGCATGGATTACGATGCTTGTTTGCGTTTATTTTCTTTTTTGGCTGGTAGTTGCAATATTTCTAATTACTCATGCTGCCATAAGAGTTTTTCTGTTTTGTAACACATTTTTGTATATCACATGATGCTATGTATGATGCTTCAGTGTTATTGAACTGTCCCTGTACTGGGTATTTTTTTGATGATACATTCCCATTCACTACATGCACCTTTACTTCTTGAGTTAGTGGCTGTTTTAGGGTTATCATTCCATGCTCCTTTATATGTTTTGTGATCTCTTACCTGTCCAATGACATGTCCTGTATGCCACATATTTGCCTGTGTAGTCCCCTTTGGTGATGTATCTAGCAGATAGACTTTCTGTGTTGAGGTTCATAGGTTCATAGGTAAGTACTAGGCCCAGCTGTTTTAGTTGCCCATTTTTAAGCCTAACCAATTTCCATCAAAAGTGAGGATCCAGCCATGCACCTTGTATATATAAGTGAACCTTAACCATTATGCAAACCCCCAACCACTGATGCTTCCTCTAAGTGTGGTGTATATGTTCTTAATGGTACACCTTATACTTCTCTTATGTATGTTTTCTTTCCGTTAGTCATGCTCTGTGCTGTTGCTGTGGGGCAACAAGTGAACATCACTGTTTAGTCTGTGCACATTTGCATGTGTGGTTTGTCATGACTCAAAGGTGTGTGGCAGATGCTGCCATGTTGTCTGTGTTCGAAGGTACAGCTGTATCATCTGTCATCCGTACCTATTTCTTCTTACCACTGTGTCCTCCTGATCATCCTGTGACAGCTCAGATATGTCTTCATCAAGCATCTGAGGTTCTTGGGGTAGGACACCCAGTCCTGTGGCTGGCAACCCATGTTTTTCTGTTGTCATGTTTTGCAGCATGGCACGTACAGTAACCATCTGTGATGCCCTTTCTGATATGTGTTGTAGTGCATCCCCGGATGTGTCCAGACATCTGAATCTTGCTTTCAGTATACCAAGCACATGCTCAATGCTGTTTCATGTTGTGGTGTGTGCTTTGTTGTCAGGGGTATATTAGGCTCTTTATGGTGTCATTAGCCAAGGGTCCATTGGATAACCACAGTCACCTGCTTGTGGGAAGGAGATAATAACACATATTATTGTAATGATTCATGTTGGCAGGCCTAGATTCTGCTTACATAATAGCTGTGGTTCTGTACAAACTGAGTAGTAGTCCTCAGGTATATCTCCACATATTTCATCATGTTGAAAAGTGGCCATCAGACCATTTTCCTTCCATATTACATCTTCATGCATAATTCAGGGGTGCATTGCTATGATATTGGTAATGAGGCCATCTGTTGAATACACCTTCTGACAAATGAGGACAAATTTGGATGGCGCAGTGGTGCTGTCATAGCATTGCTGCCTCAAAGCAAGAGGTTCTCTGGTTTGATTCTCAGCTGGATGCCTTCTGTGTAGAGTCTGCATGTGCTCCCTGCATTCATGTTGGTTTTCTCTGGGTACTCCGGTTTCCTCCCACATTACAAAGACATGCGCCTGGAGCATTTCTCCCTGGGTCTATGCTGAAAATTGGCTTTGTTCCAAGTCGGACTTTCCCAGTAAACAAATGTTAAATAAATAAGATAAATAAATAAATGAGCAATGGTCTTCCCACTGTGTTGCTGTACCATTCAGCATCAGGTACAGCTGGGGTTTTAATTTGGACATTGATGCAGTCAATGCACTAAGGACATGGGGAAAGTTGGCAATGGCACACAACTGTTGTACAATAGTTCTGTGTTCCATGAGTGCTGTTGGGAAGTGGGTATAATCATTCACCTTACTGCACATTGTTGCTAGGAAATGCAAGAGGATGCAACAGGCAGCTGTCTGGGACACTCCTATAGTGTCTGCTATATGCTGCTGAAATGTCCCGGAGGCCAGTATACCTAGACTCAGATATGAGCATACACATGGGCTGCACTCATCCTACATACATCCTGCACCAGCTCTCTGCATAATCTGTATCTATTACTTCCTGGCCAGAGAGCTGGCTTAACTGTAGCCTGGCTCGGCACCTAGCTGTCTGCCATCCGGATGCATTTGCAGATCATCCTCTAGTATGGCTTGCAGTACCCCAGCCTGCTGTAGTGCAATAAATGCCAGCTGCATTTTTTGTTTAAGTAAGTTTTGGGAATTCTGAAGGATTCCCCATGAATTTGTGGAACATACTGGCAATAAGATAAAGCACTTATGACCTCCACTGAGTGCTTTCATAAGGTTGTTGTCAAGGTACTCCATTGCATTTAAGTAGCATTCGGTGCATGTTTTGGGCATGCATGGAGTCTGAAATTATCTTACACTAAGATACTTATTGGTCTTATTTTAGCTTGCATTATAGAATCTCATCTGCTGCTGGCGCACTCACATCTTCCTTTGGCATGCTGCTCAAAACTTTCTTTTGGAATATAACTCGATATTTAGTACACCCTATTTAATTGTTTGTCAAGAAATGTGTGCGTTTACTTCTGCCTGCAGAATTTTATGTTTAGAATTCAAGTTGTATAATTGTTTGCAAGTCTAACTTTAAGAATTCTATATATATTCACAATTTTGTGTTTTGAATTTTGTATGTACAAATCTATGCATGAGTTCTTTAAAATAATTGCTTATCTTCACAATTCTATGTTTAGAATTATGTCTGCAGAACTCAATGTGTACAATTCTAAAATTATATTTCTGCCTTTAGAAGTGTATTTCTAAATTCTTCATCTGAGTTTGTTTATTTTATTTATTGATATTTGTTAACCAGGTTGGTCCAACTGGACCAGTAGCCCATTTTCAGGGAGGAGAAAAGCCCCAGTTACAAACAATTTACAGTTTATAAAAAAAAAAATCACACTAAAACAATTTACAGTATATAAAAAAATTCACACTCCAAGATAGTAAAAAATTAGTAAATACAACAGGTAAAAAAATAAAAGAAAGAAGCATACACACAGCAATATACAAGTAGAAAGTGTACAAAGATATATAAAAACATACATCAAAATATAATCCTTCAGTTTTGTGAGGTTGAGTTTACCAGGTAAATACCTAGTTGGTTAGTAGGTGAATAGAGAGAGAATATTATAAATACACATAGGGTGGGAATATGATATAAGAGTTCTGTCTTCAGAATATGATCCAAAGAATTCTATACAGAGAGCTTTGTGCTCAGAATTCCATCTGTAGAAATCCAAGACTTAGAATTCATTGCATAGAGCTCTACTTTTAAAAAGATTCATGACAGGTATTATGTGTTTCTAGTTATATATTTGTTGAGTAAAATGATACACTCAAAAATCTGTTTATATAATACCATCTGTTGTATTTGATATCCATATCCATATCTGTCTATTTGGATGGCACAGTGGTGCACTGGTAGCATTATCATCTCACAAAAAGAGGTTTCCCTGTTTGATTCTTGGCTGGGGTGCCTTCTGTGCAGAGTCTGCATGTCCTCCCTGTGTTCATGTGGATTTTCTCTGGGTACTCCGGTTTCCTCCCATGCTACAAAGACATGCGTCTAGAGTGTTTCTCCCCAGGCCTCTGCTGAAAATTGGCTTCATTCCAAGTTGGACTTTCCTAGTAAACAAATAAAAATAAAATAAATAAAAATAAAATCTGCAGAGCAGAGTCTGATATCCATAGTCTGATCATGCAAGACAAATAACCAAGCACAGTGCTAAATAGCAGTACTGTAGCAAAGCAGCAAACTGGCTGCTAATTACACAAGTAGGTGTAGGCAGCCCTAACAGACATGTAATGGAATGTGTATGTCACAGACATATGTCATGTTAAAGGCAACACGCAGGTGTAGATGTATATGTATGACTGTCATTGGCCTAAAATGAAAACATCAGAAAGCAATGCCAATACACATATACACCAATAAGTAATACTATATGTTCAGAAATCAACAATTAGTGCTATATAACAACTATAAGGCTGTGCACATGAAGTCCGAAAAAGTACACTGGTTAATATGGAACACACAAGTATAACAAGAACAATGATGTTAAATAAAAGCAACACAAACTGAAGAACGACAAAAATGGAGGTGAAGACTTCAGAGCTTAAATCCACAAAATCACTTTAATAAGCACCTTTGTCCTAGGTACAGCAGGCATTCTTCAGAACAACTGTTCAAAGCAACTATTCACTTTTATATAGTAATCAGTTAATTAACTAATCCTACCACCCCAATCAGTCACCATGGAGAGTGTTTAAGCTAGTACCACATACCACCTAAAACCTTAAAAACAGATGTTACAACAAATTATTAAGTATAAATAACCATTGCATACATAAAATGCATTCCTAAGTAGATTAACTATGACCAGTGATACATAAAAAAGTACTTGTTTTAAAGACAACTTTTTTATTTTGTTTTATTTTATTTTTTATTTTAAATAAAAGCAGCTTTCAGTTTTAAAATACTAAACAAAGAGGTTGTTTCATTCAGACCAGGGTATACAGTGGCATTATTTCTTAACTGCCATCTAAACTCCTGATATTCCAAAAAATCATCCACTAGTCCACTCTCTGCCCTAGGTCTACCTGGTCAATAACTAAAACTTTGAATCTATGAAACATTTTTTTTTCTGTATGCTTGTATACTGAATTGCTTCCATCCTTTTTCTTAATGTTGATAAATCCTTTTCCTCAGACTAAGCTTAGTCTTACCTACCTAGAACAAACTGCACTGGTCACAGAGAGCCAAGTATACTACCCCCTTACTGCCACAATAAAATCTCTTTGGAATATTAATCTCACCATAGCCTTCTATCACCACAAATGTCCCTTCCATAATGTATGGGCACTGGGAACAGTGCTCACAATTGGCCATCTTTCCATGTCACAGGTCCCTCACTGGTCTTTCCAGTAGAGTCTTAACACATAAATATTTCTTGTACACAATGGTAGGCCTTTCACCCACAACCTCTAAATGCTCATATTTCACCCCAAAAACCCTCCATTTCCTTCAGATAATAGATTTCAACCCAAAGAAATCATTATTATATGTCAAAATAAGGGCTCTGTTATACTCAGGCACACCTTTCTCTCCATGTGCATAACTAAGCACCACCTTATCCCTATACCCTAATGATGGTGTAAAATGACCATTAACTCATCCAATGATCCCAATGTGCAATCTGATGTGTCTCAGTATGGTAGCATGGCCTGTCATACACAAGACACAAATTTGGGGAAATAGTCCAGCCCAGATGGTAACAGTCATGTGAGTGAGGCTGTAGCCTCAGATGCGGAAGAAAACTTTTCCAGCCATTCTGACATTGTGGTGACAGTACATGATGGACAGGATAAGGCCTGTGGATCACAACCCAATATTAAGTATGCTGGTGATGTTGCCAACTCCCCACAACACAGCAGCCCTGCTCAGTGCAGTAGACATAGGTCTATAGCTGGTGTGTATGGCCACATGTCAGAGGGTGCTCACCTACTCCTACAGACAAATGAATGTTCCCAGTGATGTCATAGTCTGACATTTGTGATTTGCCCATGCCACAGATCATATTACACACAAGCTGAGAGGGCTGCATGAAGATGAGGAGCACAGACACGTTGAGGTCATGGTGACACTGGCTGCACAGAATGAAAGCATGTTATCTGTGGCATGGTCTATTGAATCTCTGGTTACAAAAGTACTATGACATTGCCATAATATGAGCAGGGTTCTCTGAGGACTGATTGTGCTTAGCTAAATTCCACATGGGAGGGACAGGACCCCCTCAAAGACCATGCAACGTGCACACTCATCTGCCTGTCAGTGTAGGCCCTATAGTCATGACCTGACTGTCAACTCACACTCACGCTTCTTTACACAGTGTGTCTCCATATCCTGGTATCGCCCCATCAGTCTCCTCTGTGGAACAACCTGGGGGAGTGTTTCCATACAAGGGGCAGACAGGAGCGTGGTTTGAGCCATTGGTGTTGACATCCTAGACTGAATTTGAGTAACACTGATAATTTATCCACTATCTCATATAGTATCAGTCTCACCCTATGGTGATGATGATTGCTGTGCAGACCATTGACAATGTCATCTCACTGTGGTTGTTGTGAAGTCACATTTTTACTAACCTTAGGTTACTCTATTTAGTACAGTAAACTTTAAACATACTTTAGATTGACAGATATTTTTTGTGATATTGACAACAGTTTTGCAGTACCACCTGATTTAGTTTCCTATTTGTATCTTTGGATAGTGGACAGATAAATGGGTTGCACAGAGGTATGTCCATTGTTGTCTGCCATACACACATAAACCACTATAAGTCTGTATACGTACCTGTGTTACTTGTGGCTGAGTTGATATTTCCAGTTCCATGTTGTGAAAGATTTGTATATGTTCATACTATTATATGTTAGAATTATTGTGCTATGTATGATGCTCAGTGTGCACATCTACTGAGTAATTGCCATTAGATGCAAATTTATGCTGCTGTGGTGGGGCAACCCCTGAACAAAAATGTTTAATGTGTGTACTGCTGTATGTGTGGTTTGTCATATCTCAAAGGTGTGTGTCAGATGCCATCGCGCTGCCCGGGCCTGGACTTGTGGTTATATCTTCTGTCATCCATGCCTGTTTCTTCTGCCCCTAGTGTTCTCCTGCTCCTCCACTAATAGATGCAGAATGCCATCTTCAGACATCTGAGGTTCTTGGGCAACACCTGCAGCAAGAACACCGCCATGCATTTTTGTCAGTCATGATCAATCAGCACCTCAGCCGCAACCAACTTGTATGTGTATATGTTACCTATTGTGTGTTCTACCTCTGTTGGAATAATACATACTGGAAGCTAACCTCATAAAATTCTATGGAATCTCTAACAATACTGACCAAAAGAATGCTAACTGCAGTGGATGAACTGCAACAGGCTGCAGTCATGCAAGCTGTGGAGAAGGATTTGGCTGTGCATCCTAGTAGGCAGCCACCTAGACAGAGAGTCAGGCTTCAACTATGTCAACTCTCAGATCAAGAAATCATTGACAGGTACTGCCTTGATTGACAGCTGGTGCAGCCTATGTACATCATATGTGATCCACACATGTCTGTGTGGATATTGTGAGGAACCCCGTACTTCTTGAAACAAAAGTGTGTCTAAGCCTAGGTGTACTGGCATCCAAAACATTCAAATGAGATATGGAAGAAGTTGTAGGAGTTTCGCAGACAGCTGCCAGTCATATCCTCACACAATTCATGACAACAATGTGTACAGAGGTAGATGAACTGTGCACTTTCTATCTATTCCCAAGGATTGACAAACTGTCATGCACCATTTCTATAAGGTCGCAAACTGCCCCCATGTTCTTGGTGCAATATATTGCACCTACAGCTATATTAAGATCCCCATGCACTCAGAAGCAGACATATATCTCAATAGAAAGAGTTGACCATCCCTAAACTGCCATATGGTGTGTAAAGTAGATGACCGCTTAATAAACATCATGGTGAACACCCCAGAAATTTCCATGATGGTGCCTTATGGAGGAAAGTAGTCTGTGGACTGCATTCCAGGAGGAAGAAATACCTCTGAGACTACTACAGGGTAAGTACAGGACACAGCTAGTATGTAAGCTAAATACATCCCTTACCCTGTCAACATTATTCATGATGACAAAATATGCCCCCCTCCGCAACAGGTGATTGTGGTTATCCACTCAATCCATGGTTAATGACTTTGTACAGAGAACCTTCCAACCCTGCAGAGGAGGCCAAAAATAGATTGCATGCAACAACATGAAATATCATATGGTATGTCTTTAGTATACTGAAAGAAAGGTTCAGATATCTGGACACATCCAGGGTGCACTGCAATATACACTTGACAAGCCAGCACAGATGATTACTGCATGTACCATGCTACACAATATGCTAACAACAAAACATGGCAGTCTTCCTGCTGTAGGTGTTGGCGACCCTCCACAAGAACCCCAGCTGTCTGGAGATGACATTACACAGCTATCAAAAAAAGAGAAAGAGAGTAGAAGAGCAGACGAAACAGGTGTGGTTGACAAAGGATGTGACCACAAGTCCAGGTTCAGACAATACTGTAGCATCTGACATACACATTCGAGTCATTATAAGCCACATATACAGAAGTACACAGATTAAACACTGATGTTCAGGTGTTGCCACTCCACAGCAACACAGATTGCATCTAATGGAAATTACCCATTAGATACACACTGAGCATCAGACATAACATTATAAATTGTAACATATAACATTATGAGCATATACAACTCTATCATGGCAGGGACCATTAACTCATACAGGTATGCATACATATTCATAGTGATGTATGTCTGCATGGCAGACAACTAGAAACATACTTTTATGAACCCCATTCCTATCTCTCCCCTAGAAAATGATGCAAACAGGAAAGCAAGTCAGGACATACTGTAGAACTATTGTCAATATCACTAGCAAAATATAGCAATGAAAAGTATGCACAATTATCGTGTACTGAATTAAGTCACCTAGATCAGCAAAAGTGACAGACCCCTGTAGCATTAGACTTCACAATGACCTAGAGAAAAGAGATTGTCAGTGGTCTGCACAGCATTTGTTATTGCCATGGGTTCAAATTGACTCTACATGACATAGTGGATCAATTGTTAGTGTTACTCTAATGCAGTCTAGGTTGCCCTTGCTGACAGCTCACACTGTAGACCTGGCTGCCCCTTCCATTTATGTAAACACTCAGCCCATGTTACTCCACAGACGAGACTGATGGGGTGACACCAGCAGTGGAGACACTGGGAAGGAGCATGGGCGTGAGCTGTCTGGTCATTACTGCTGGGACCACACAGAACTGGCCTGCAGCAGATGTTCATGCACTTTGCAGCATAGACATTGATACGTGATGAGCAAGGGTTGGTCTACTGAGAGGGGGCCTACATCTCCCATGTGGTGCTGTGCTAAGCACAGCCAGGGTATGCAAAACTCAGCTCATACTACAGAGTTGCTGTAGTATTGCTTTTACTAGGGATTCAACAGTCCATGCCACAGATAACATGCTGTCTTTCTAAGCAGCCAATGCTGCCATGACCTCACATTTTTCACTCCTGTCATTCATGCAACACACACAGCTGGTGCACAACACATTCCTTGGCACAGGCCAGTGTACAAATGGCATAGTCATGACTTTTCTGGGAATGTTCATTTGCCTGTAGGAGCAGATGGACACCTTTGACATGTGCCCATGCACATTAGCTACATACCTACGTGCACTGTGCCAGCATTGTTGCTGTGTTGTGGGAAAGTGTCAACATCATCAGGATACTCAACATGGGGTTGTGGTCCACAGGCCTTTTCCTCTCCACCATCTGATGTCCCACATTGTCAGAATGGCTGGGCAAGTTTTCCTCCACATCCTCCACATCTGAGGCTACAGCCTCATCCACATAACTGTTACCATCTAAGCCAGACTTTATCACCAAATCTGTGTCCCGTATACCATGAGCCATGCTACCATACTGAGACACATCAGATCCCACACTGAGATTGGTGGACAGGTTAATGGAAGGTGAAGGCAATAGATGTGCAAAAAAGAGACAGATAGCATCGCTCAGGAAAATGTGCTTATATCACATGCTGGATATCATTACTGACATATACCACATATATATCACTACAATATCACAGATAATAATGACTTATCAGCAGGTCAATTCCAGGTATTGTCAATGAAAGCTATATAACAGGAAATTGTCAGTTAGGCTACATATGCAACATACATGACATATGTGAGGAATAGCAACATAAGACTCACCTGTCATGTCCTTGTGAGAATCCGGTGCTGGAGGCAAGGGCTGAAATTCAACTGTTGTAGGGAAACAAAGGTATTAACACAGTATTTGTAAGCACATACTTTTCCAGCATGTACCATTCCAACAGAGGTACAATACACAGTAGGTAATATGTACACATAGGAGTTGGTTGCAACTGAGATGCTGATTGGTCACAGTTGAGGTGCTGATGGCAGTTGTCCTATGGAGGGTAGAAGAACATAATATTAATGGAGGATAGCAATAGGAGTAACATCACTGATATGTAGGAAACAGTAAATAGCATACAAGTTATACCCTACTTGTGTGGTAAGTTTGTTATCTATCAAAATATGGATTCTGTAGTGAGAAAATGCAAACAAAGTATACTATGTGTATATGCAACACAGTCATGAATGCAGGCAGAGGCCCATGATGGCATATACAACACAGTAACATGATATTGTGATACACACATTATGTATGGTGCGCATGTTGGCCAGATGGCCCTGTGTATGAAAAACAGTGACATTAATTTCATACAACACACGTTTGCTACACAGTGCTGCAGCCTATGAACATGGTGGGAAAGCATACCTTTTATGTCCATAGGTGCAACTTCATGTCTCATGTCTCCTGAAGATGTATCTGTAGGTTCTAATGGCAGGGAAGTATCAAAATATTAGTAAACACCACTGGCATGGCAGGAGCCAGCAACAATAACAGATAATGGTTACAGTAACAGTATATGGAGACAGTCACCTGACATGCCCTGCTGTTGTACAGAAGTGGATGGACCTGTGCAAATGAATTCAAGCAACATTGCACATGTTGCTGGTAGTGTTATGTACGTACCACAGTTGTACAATAACATGCCATTACACTTACGTTGGTTGTCATCAGCATGTGTGGCCCCACGAGCATGATGCAGTTCTGCTGCTGCAGCACAAAAATAACAATACATGAATATACATGCAATAACAACCTGAACTGAGGTACTCTATATGCAACAATGTTCTGCAAAGTACTACACACACATGTGGCCTGGCACAACTGATTCTATCCCACCCCGGAGTATACATTGCTAACCTCTTGCTGTATACAAGGATACCAGAAACTGTGTCTGCTCATCTCAAGGAGTCAGTGGTGGGCCACCACCGTTGGCATCCCTTGGCCTCTCATACCAATGTACCCTGTTGGATGCATGAAAGATCATGTCAGAACAGTGTTGGTGACAATCCTCCTGGGTTCTATTGTGACCTCCCACAACACTAATCATGTTGGCAATGTCATTATACTCTTCATTCATCCAAACTGTATTCCCTGCCCATCAGTGAGTCTATGTCCATGCAGGCACAGAGGATAAATTATTATTTCACTTTCTTATAGTGAAAAATTGTTATCCCTAGGTCTGTTTGCCATCTGAAAGACAGTTATATGCACATGATTAGATTTATATGGGGCCCATATAATGAGATGATTATGTTGACAGCATATGTCAACTGGTCATGTGCACTGAAAAATTATGTAAAACAGTCTCTGTCCCATATAGTGGTATAACATATGAAACACCATATGTGATATGAAAACAGTGTCTGAACACATAAATCATAGAACATCATAACTTGTGATATCTGTAGAGATTTGAACCCATTACAGGGGAAAGTCAACCAGAGCAGCAATGTGTCACTCAGTCAGTACAATCTGCATGCACTTCATATTAGCATACTCATCATAACATATGTGTAAATCAGTAATGTTAGATGGCTGTCAGACACAACCACAGTTCATGAGACACATTCTAAAAATGACATGTCCTGTCAATAGATGTTATGCAACATTACCTTAAAAATAAATCCTGTAGAAAACAATCAATTATAGTAACATAAAATGTTATGCATTATGCATAAATGGCTGCAAATCAACACAATCAATAGTGAGCAGTCAGTGCTATCCCCATTTCACCTTTATAAGTGATTGTACAACTTACAGAAAATGTCATTAAGCCTCATTATCCATAAGCATACCACCATGCATAGTTCAAAGCAAATGCACATAAACATGGATATATTTATATTGAATCACTGTCTATAGTACATGCACTTCTAAGCATCAATGAATATCCACAACTACATATTACATAGCAGTGTATGGATACTGTCAGAATACATGGATTTCTGTAAATATACCGCAGAATGTACAGAGTCACCTGCAATATATATGGGTGTTTTCTTAGTGTGTCCATATGTACTGTTAAATGGGGCTCTTTACATTTATCTGTACAAGTGCATATATGGAATCCCTGCTTGTTACTGATGCAGATGTACTTACCTGCTTGCATACAGGTCAATCCTACACTCCTCCAGTAAGTCAAATTCATTTTGTATTGCAGTTAAATTTCCCTAAAAACATCACTTTAAGCATGTACAAAACAGTAATAATACCATAGGTCTGTAAGGACAGAAATATATCCCACCACAGCACACAACAAAGCCAGCAGATGCCACATTATGTTTGAAGGTACCTGGAAGTCAGATGCACCTGAAATGAAGACAAGCTATGTGTACAAAGCTTTTATGTCCCATGTGCCATACAAAATTTATGAGGTTCATTAACATTCAATGTTTTGGAAACTCATTTGCTCTCATCTGCATAAGTACTCAAAATATGGTGCATTAACCACTAGCTCAGCATAACAGGAAGGCGCTCTGTTCAAATAACCAATGGATATTATTAAATGGGACCATATGTAGCATTTGCCTGTTACCCTCCAATTATCTGCTATAATCCTATAAGCACTACTTTTAAAATGTGATTTTTATACATTTACAGATCAGACTATTTCTACCTGCAAACTGAGTGGGACCTTAATGAGCAATTTTTGGAAGATTTCTACATTAAGATTATCATCAACATGGCTTCTGCAAGCAGGCTTTGATGAGTCCAGGTACCCATTTAGACTATGGAGTAGACCACTCAAATGCCTACCATCTACACTGGCGTGGAGCATCACATAAGAGCAAGATCTCAGAACTTCACAATGTTCGACATCTGGAACCGGATTGTGAGGGAGCACAGATGTAGCACTGCAATCTACCAGACTGGTGTGTAGGTTCACCATTGTTATGATAACCTGCACTGAAGGGATGACAAGGATCTTTGCTGAGGGTCACTGAGGTATGGAGATAGCCAGAGGATGCCTATAGTAAGTGTCATAATCCCCAGTGTATCTGTATATTCCTATGGAAATGATACATATAACTGTAATCCATATGCCAGAAGTATTCCTTTTATCCTCATCACTTAGCTGTTCTGACTTTGTCTTCTTGGGTAATCAAAAAGACAAAGTAACTTTTCCCTCTCTAATTATGGTTTCAATTCCCATGGTGGTTATTTCTGTAATTTTTTTATGTACATAATATAAAACATAACATGTTTGTTTTCCAACGAATACAGTACATCATTTTACACATTTAGTATAACCATGTTTCATTCATGCCTATAGCATCTAGGCCATGAATAACTACACATTTCTCTGCTATCTGTGTTACTCCGAGATCATTGCACAATATACTTCTGTATGTGTGAATACTGAGTCATACAACCCTGCATTAGTCAACACTGCTTTAGAAAATGAAAATTATTGTTAAATACCTGTCTGTTGAACACATTAGTGTAAGGCCACTGCTAGTCAGCATGTCTAGCAGATGTTGTACATTTTAAAACTTACTGCTATCCGGCATTTTCACATCTTGACTGTGTGTGTGGAGTATGAAGGTATATAGCATTTAGGTGTCAGTAGGGTGCATATTCCTCCATTGTTCACAAGGATACAGAAACACACATTCAGTAGTTTGTCATAAGGGAAGTTATTGTGCTATGTGTCAACCTGTTAAGCAAGAGGCCAATATACACATACTGTGGCTAAATGTGGGTTAAAATCCATTTATGGGATAGCTTTCATTAAATATTTATATGTCTGTGTAAACAGTTTGATAATGTTTGCATAGATACCTGCTTTTACATGTTTATAGTTACAGTATGTAGTACATCCTTACGCCTATATTATTTATTTTTCAGATTACTATGAATATCTCTGTTATCTGTAATTTTTTTCTGGTAACAGCAGCTGTGTTACTATAGCTTTATGTTTAAAGCTTTTACCATAGAGGGATACTTCTGTTCATTTGGAAACTAGTTCTCAACAAATCAGGGATACATCTCAACATAATCAGGGAATAATTCAGAACTAATTAATGACAATTAGGGACACATACTATTACTGTGTGACAGTGGCGGTGTGCAGGAATGTAGACCATTATATCATTACTAAAGTTAATGTACAGTATGTCTAAGACACGATTTATTATGTTCAATTCACCACCCTTCTTCTACTGTTATTTGAAGGGAATGAGAAGGACAGATATACTCTCTGACTCTAAATCAGGGACATCCCTGAATAACAGGGACATTTGTGATATATAATTTATGTAACAATACAATCTATGTAGATATTTTCTGCCCTCCTGCATAACCTACATTTGGATCTATGTTATGAACAGGAACTCTGGTGCAGTTTTCTGTTAAGAGCAGCTATGTATTCTGTGGGCTGGATTCCATAAAGTTTGTGGAATCTGGTGCATTACTCCAATATCAGCAGCAAAGTTGCAGATAACAATTTAATAAGCAAACGTGCCATGGTAAACTCGGAATATCTCAGTGCACAAAGGAATATCTCAGTAGTAATGGTGCACTGAGCATTACCGGCAAGTAATCCATGGGTAATGAAAAAGCATTGTCAAAGTGCGATGTATATAAAGAAAGTTATGGAAAGAATCTCACAAGTCAACAATCTTGAATGCATATGTATACCAGAATCTGTCCAGTAAGCTTAACAACAACTATATATTACCTTAACTCCATTTTTATAAAACTATGCTAAATGTCAAGGTGGAGAAAAATCATGGCCACATGCCCATAGCTAACATTAGCTAACAATCTGTGCGGGACTTATATGGGGAACACAGGTAACACACACCCATAGAAAGTGAGAGATAAAAAAGAAGATGTGGGGTATGAGTGAAGAAGAGGGACAAACAAGAGGAGAGCTGGAATATGAAAATCTGAGGGAAAGTGAGAGGGGCATGGAAATTTTATTTTTTAGTGGAAATAGGCCCCTTTTTATTCTTTTTAAGAATAGAAGGAAAGGTAAAGATGGGGAAAGAGGAGGAAAAAGCCATCACAAGTGATATACCCATAGAACAAGTATCACAACACATGACAGACAAATGCTGGAAAAAAAACAGTAAGGACAGGTAAGTTAAACAGATGGCACACTGTACAATATGGGCAAAGGATGGATAGAAAGCTGTCAAACAGTGGGGACTGTATACCAGACATGGTGAATTGCAGAAAAACAAATTTTCCTATGCACTATCATGTTATGAATGACATGTTGCAAACTATGTGGCAGACATATCTGAATGTGTGTGACCAATGGTAGATGTGTGTTGTAGGGTAATAAATAAGGATCACCGTACATATTAGATAAATAAACACATATACAAATAGTCTGTCAACAGTACAAGTTTAGATGAATCAATATCACAGATGAGCAAATGCAGATCTAAGAATGCTAGATAACTCCAGCAAAGAACAGAAATTAACTGCTGGCTGTGCTTGTGAAAGGCAAAGAACCAAGCCCAGTACCAAACAGCAGTTCTGCAGCAAAGTAGCTAAAATGATTGCTAAATACACAAGTAGGTACACACAATCCAAGCAAATGTTCAATAGAATGCATATATGTGACATACATATGCCATATCAAAAGCAACACACATGTAGGTGTACATGTATGACTGTCAGTGGCCTAAATGGAACATACATGAAAGCAATGTCAATACACATACACACACACTGATGACATGTAAGAATATATACAAAAATCTAACACTACAACGTAAAAAAATATATCAGGTTGTGCACATGAATTTCAACAAAGTACATTGGTTAACATGAAAGTATATCAAATACAAAGATGTATTGTAAGCAGTAGCCAGTGACTTGTGTGCAGATTTCCTGCATCCATAAAATGTTCATACATTTGGCACATGTTCCCCATGTCAACTAAGTAATACTTGACAATGTACATTAATTGCAAGAAAGGCAAACATATCTGTAAAATATATTATGCAAATATGAAAGTGGAAGTGAGGTGGCCAACCTGGGCCCACATCATGGAAAAGCAGGACGACAAGGTAAGCTTACACATTGCAAATGCATGTGTACAGCACGCAGGGTGCTGTCAATGCCAACCCAAAATACATTTAAGAAAATGGCACTTGTATGTCACATGGACAGAATTTTTGCTGATATCCACAGAAAAGGGCATGTATAAATCACATGTATTCAGTAATATGCAGTCATGTAGCATCAACATTGATGGATAAGCAAGCTTAGAATTTCAAACACATACACATATACTGTCATGCAAATGTTAAATAAACAACTGCAGGTGTATGTCACTTGCTCTGTTTATTACTGAGCAGAGGTCACTCCTGTGAGCATCATTATAGCACATCAGTGATAAGTCAGTGAATGTTACATATCAAAGGTGCAGTGGTGTGTCAGTATGGATTGAACTATGTACAGAGACACGTATAATCATGAGTTAGTGTGTACCAATATTGGAAGGTGTGAACTTATGTGAATAAGGAATGGATGTGGAAATGTAACATACAACAAACAGCAAACACAATGGTGTATACATTAATGCTACATTGGCATTTAATGCAGTCAGAAAAGGAGGACTGCCCATAGGAATGACATATCTGTATATGACCCCACATGGCATCAGCATTGCCAACACATGGTGCACCACATTCCAGTGGGACAGCATGGCAACTCTCATCCAAAACGCATGTGCAATGACATGTTCTTTTCTAGCACATACATGATATGACAATACACAAATCATAACCATGATTATGGACTATGGGCAGCATCTGTTGTCTCCCAGTTTTCCCTCAGTAAAATGCATGTTTTCGGGCTGATTTTTGCAGCAGTAGTTGGAGGTTAATGCATAGACAGCTGAATGTGGGAGGAAAGTGTAATGTGTTAATGTTTGTCATGCACACATTGAAACATAATTAAATGTCACATGATAATATCTGCATGGTATGTTTGCACATGTATCACAGAAGCATGATGGCTACATGGTATACATGCATAACAGTTTATATATAGTCCAGTCAATTATATGGCAATCCACATGTTGGCAGCATAACACAATTGGAGCACACAGACAATACCTCTGATCCTGAGAGACTAAGCTGATGGGGATGAGCCTCTCAAATGGTCTCCCTGAATATCTCCCTGAATGAGCCACGCATAGTCCATGCCATATCCTGGAAGAAGTTTCCATCATGTCCTTCATCTGTGTTTGAAATTAATTGGTCACAGCCTCCAGGATCTCCTCCCAATAATTTCTCTGTTCCTGTCCTGGTGTCATCTTCACAGAGGTGCAGCAGCCATGATGACTTGGGCAGGTGCTGGTCCAGTTTTCTCATCATCATCATCATCATCATCATTGTCATCATCTGAGGACTCTGGCAGAGGCCTGGCATGAGCTCATCATCAATGTTAGACTGGCAATTGTCCACATGTCCCATGCTCTGTCAAGATGAATCACAAAATAAAACAAAAAATGAAAAGCAAATGTCTAGCATGCTGCACATACACATGAAGATCATATCTTTCCTTGAAATTAAATTGATGTGCACATCTGAAATCTAACACACTTTAATTAACATTTCATCTACTCGTGAGTCCTGCATATACAAATGTGAGACTAACGGTGTAGTAGCATACACTGAACCTGTTATATATAACACAGTTCAGTTAGAAATGGTGCATATATAAGCAAGAAGCACAATTATAACCAACACAATTGCTGCTAGTGAATGGTTCCTAATGTACACAATACCTTCCCAATGTCACTTTATTGATAGTTATGGACATGTCCATTAACAAAATATGTCAGGGAGAATCTATTCATTAGCAATGTGAGCAGTTCAAACAAAGCTGTGCAATGGCATGTGTAACACATATTACTAGTAAAGATCATAACATCACCTCAACATCTGAATATTGGCCAGCGTGAAACATGGCAAGCATATGCCAAGCAAGCATATGTAACATACTCTGACATTTGAATAGAATAATGCCTGACACTGTCTCATGTCATATTAACATAGCTTAAATTTGACAAAATAAAGCTTGTAAATGTCAAGATAATATTATTATTGGGACCTGCACTGTTTAATAATGTTGTGTGTCTCAGTAGACTGTTCATCTGTTTAACAGCATGTCATTATTTCCTTTCTTTTTCCTTTGCATAGTTATGCTTGTGTATGAATGTAAATTATAGTCTCTGCAAGTAATGAGTCATACAGACACCAAGTGACACTGCTAAAATGAAGACAAAGTGAGATGACAATACTGTGGAAAATATGCAAGCCATATGACAAACATCTGACCCAGGCAGAATGGTAATCGGACCCACATCAATATAATGAATAGAAAAGTAACAAAGACTTATAGTGTTCAGTCATCACAGTCCATGGCACATGAGAATATAGTATATGTTGTATTAACAGTATAGTACACGTACAACTGTATGCATGACCTACCTACAGTTATTAGCAATTAGCAGCCTGCAAAATGCAAATATCCTGATGGTACTTACTGATTATGAAATGCAGCAAAAAATACCTATCTGTACAGTAACCTTGAGCACAGAATACAAGCATGTTGTAACAAAAACATCCAAGGTGTTGTAGGCAGATACAATACCAATGTTGAACTGAAAAGCCTATTGTAGAATCTGCAAACAACAGTGTAAGCACTGACACAGGAAACACCCATTCATTTTGTGAATAGGCAGGCTACACACAACAGATCGCTCAATGGGAAACACAGCCACACATACAAGAACACTAACACATACACTATAAGCAGTAATCAAAGCACTACAAGCTTACATGCAAAACATCCATCTTAAAATATGTCACAGATACATAAACCTGAATGCCATTTAGGCTGTTGTGGCCTACATTTCAAAAACCGCAGAAAACATGGCTTGATACTAAACGATACTTCAGCATATTTGTATTTCAGACTTTTAAGCACATGTATAATGTAATTATTTCCCCTACCGTACTATTGCATGATGGGTATACAGGCATTCTAAACAATATACATGGTAGTGTAAAAAATAGAGGCTTGTAGCAAGGATCAGATGCACTTCATTTAACAAAACAGAAGAATTAAACAAAATACCTCCCTCTGCTGCTGCTCAAGCCAGGTACAATTCCAGGCACTGTCTTCATCACCTGAAAAAAGAAGAGAGCAACAAATAACAGGGATATAAATTTCTCAGACCAGGTTCTAAAAATGTAACGTCTAAAAAGCATCAGGTAATCATCGTACACATTTTACAATGATGTACATGGGTTTTTAAATCATTGAGCACAGTTGAACTTTGATTGGAGGACATGAGGTTCAAACCTGCATCTCTAACATACATCCAATATCTATCCTTGTCACCTACCTGCCTAGCTAATTCACATTGACTTAGTAGAGTCTGTCTCATGAATGCAGTTAAAAGACTTGGAAGTTATGACATCCTCTCGATGGGGGATGGGCTACTAATATGGATCATGGTTTAAGATTTCAAAAAATTAATATGTGCTGGCCTTGTATAGGTAAACAGAAATTTAAAACAACAAAGCCTTATAAGTGTAAACCAAAAAGCTTTACCTCATTTACTCCCATTGCTAATTGTCGCAATTGTGGAGGTAACCATGAATCCAAAAGAGAAAAGTGTTTAGCTTATGATCAGCAGTGTCACAAATGCAAAAAGTGAAATCATTTCAAAATGTTTTGCAAATCAGCACTGGCTTATAGTAAGATTAATCCAAAACAAGCAGTGAATCAAATCAAGAATGTATCAAGCTCGAATGGCAGTAATGAGTCTTTTTATGTTGATGGTGTTTCTGTGGTTGGTGTGACAGTTAACACAGTAAATTCATACATGTCAGCAAAGAGTGAAATATTTTGTACTGTGCAAATTAATGGGAAGCCAACAGAGCTCAAAGTGGACACTGGATTCAAATGTAATGTCATGTCAGTAAAAGCTTATGCAAAAGTAAAAGTTGGAGAGTATTTTGATTACATGTAGTGTACAAAATTAGTTGTTTATGGTGGTGAAGAAATTCAGACAGATGGCACTCTAGTTCTTTCTTGCCATTTTGCAGGCAACAGCTATGATTTGCAATTCTATGTAGTTTGCAGAGATGTATAGTCATTACTAGGCCTCACAGACATTTGATTTCATTCAGTAAAGAAGATTATCATTTAAATACAGATGAAAATGGTAGTTTTTTACAACATATTTTCAAACATTATGCTGATCTCTTCACAGATAAACTTGGTAAGCTTCCAGTTACATATCCCATGAAGTTGAACCATAAGGTAAATTCAGTTGTTTGATCAGCATGTAAAATTCAAGTAGCAATGCACAGTAAATTTAAAGCAGAATTAGAAAGATTGGTAAATTCTGGAGTTCACACTCCTGTGTCTGAACGTACTGAATGGGTATTGTCTATGGTAGTAGCTCATAAGAAAAGCTCAAATGATATTCAAATATGCATTGATCCTTTTGACTTAAATAAAACTCATAAACATCCTTATGACCCAACGCATACAGTAGAGTAGGTAACAGCATTAATATCAAATTCCAGTTTTCTCATTTCTAGATGCTACAAACTCCTTTTGACAAATTCCGTTGGATCAAAAATCATCTTTATCAATGACTTTTAGTACACCATTTGGGAGATATAGATTTTTGAGGTTGCCATTTGGGATCAGTTCTGCCAGTGAAGTATTCCAACGTGCCATGGAACAAATATTTGCTGGATATCCTTGTGGCATTATAGTTGATGACATTATCATCAGAGGCAATGGAGAAAAAGAACATAACAAAAACGTCCAAAAAGTTCTAGATCATGCACGTGAGGTCAACCTCAAGCTGAATCCATTGAAATGTCAATACAAATTGAAAGAAGTTGCCTAAGTTGGTTACATGTTCACAAGTACAGGCCTTCAACCTGATCCATTAAAGGTAACAGCAATTAATGAAATGCCAAGTCCAGAGAATGTTACATCTCTACAATGTTCCCTGAGTATGATTAACTATTTAGGAGTTTATTCCTAACGTAACTGAGCTTCCTGCACCACTACATGGACTAACACACAAATATATTAAACGGCCTTGGTATGAGCAGCATCAAGAAGCATTTGATACTTTGAAAAAATAAATTTCCAGTCTGCCTACACTGAGATACTATGATGTCATAAATCTGTGACTCTCACTTGTGATGCTTCTCAATATGATCTTTGCACAGCGTGTCTTCAGGAAGGCATTTCAGTTGCATTTGCATCTTCTACTTTGACTCCAACAGAAATGCGCAAAATAGAAAAATAACTTATTGCAGTTATGTTTGCATGTTCCAGATTCAATGACTACATATACAGAAGACCAATTCAGATCAAAACAGATCAAAAGCCATTGGTAACAATTTTGAACAAACCGATACATACCGCTCAAGTAAGATTGCAACATATGATGTTAAAACTGCAAAAATATGACTTCAGTATTGTCTACAACAAAGGTAAACACAAGTATCTTGAAGATGCTTTGTCTCAGGCATCCAGAAAGATGTCAGAGCAGCATGAAAGACAGCGGAATTTGAAGTTATGGATGTCAAATTTATTTCATCATCATGGCTTGATGAGTTAAGAAACTATACTGATAAAGACCCAAAATTTCCAAGGCTGAGTAATATAATTAACCAAGGATAGCCAACACATCGGACATGTTTGCCATTTGAACTTCAGCAATATTTCCCATATGGAAATGAACTTACTGTGGAAGATGGTATCATTATGAAAGGTCTGAAAGTGGTAGCTGCTAAATCATTGCAAAAGGAATACATAACAATCCTGCACAGAGGTCACCCTGGAACTAAATCAACTAAAAGTAGGGCAAGAGGTATGATGTTCTGGCCCTTAATGTCCAAAGATATTGAAAGAGAGACACTTTCCTGTTCAGTTTGCAACAGTATTAAACCACATCAGCAGAAAGAACCTCTTCAACTGCAGCCAATCCCTAATTTACCATGGTCCACAGGTGCTGTAGACATTTTTAAATAGAATGGTCAACCCTCTCTGCTACTAGTTCACTTATACTCCGGTTGGTTTGAAGTTGACTTACTTCATAACTTGTCATCTATCACAGTGATTACGAAACTAAAGACATATTTCTCAGTTCATGGAAATCTGCATAAAGCCATATCAGATAATGGTGCACAATCTCCTAATCAACATTTTAAAGAATTTGCTAGATCTGTGGATTTCATTCATGTAACCAGTAGTCCAAAATATCCACAAGCTCATGGTTTAGCTGAGTGTGCAGCTCATAATGCAAAATATTTGATGGAAACATCCAAAAGGGAAGGAACCAATGTATTTCTTAAATAACTGAATCTTCAAAATATTCCTTGTGACCAGATGCTTGGTTCACCTGCTCAAAGACTGATGTCGAGACAAACATTAACAACTCTTCTGATCAGTAAACAGCTGTTAGTGCCAATCACAAAGAGCAATGAAGTAGTCAAAGCTCAACTATCAAAAAAAGTCATTCACAAAAGGTATACTATAACAAAAACAGTAAACCTCTTTGACCATTATTACAAGGTGAAGTTGTCCACATGCAAACTTTGAAAGGCCATCATCATGTGGGAATCATAAAAGACATTTGTGTTGAACTAAGGTGTTACATAATTCAATCAGAAGGTGTAGACTACAGAAGAAATCGCAGACACATTTTGCTTGTCTCAGAGCTGAAGCCACAACAGACTGTGTGTACTAGTGAATATAGTTCCTTGACTAAGTCATTAACTGATCAACTTCCAGAAAATGGACAGTCTTGTTCATATAATTATGACATATCAAATGATGTTTCTGTATCAAATAACAGTCTTGACACAGATCTGTTTCTAATTCTACTCGAAATTTGTATGTGACAAGGGAGTCTGCAAACCTAATCCTAAATATGTACAGTAAATTGCATTTGTAGCCAGATAGCCAATGTTGAATTGTTTATACAATGTCTAATTCTTGAATTTGTTTCAAGAAATATCAAAGCAGATTTGTACATGGATTTTCAATAGGTACAAAGTAAAGATGGAGGATGTAGAATAGTGTACTATGCTTTGTTTTCTGTACCTTATCAGCCACTGTAGTTGAAGGAAGATTCCAGGTCAGAGGACAGTATTAAGCTACCTGTACTAAGCATGTGTTACAAGAAAGATATAGACTGTGCATGCAAAAGCAGCTATGCCAGGTGTACAATAAACCATCTGTTAAACTGCCATCATGTCTCCACTCATTCAACAACGATGTCATCTGTCTATGTTTATTGACAATTTATTTTTATTTATTTTTATTTTTTATTTTTATTTTATATTTGTTAATCGGGCTAGTCTGTCTGGATATATGTCCATTTTCAGTAGAGGCCCAGGGAGAAACGCCCCAAACAGGATTATACAAAGTGAAATAAAGATAGTATGCATCTACTTAATGAGAGACATTACGAAAATACATTAATATGTAAAAACAAAAAAGAAAAAAAAACACTTTACCATACATTTAGTTTAAGTTAGTAGTTGAGAATGGAAAAAAGAGAAAAATAAATAATTATAATGGAATAGGTGTAGAGAGATTAAGAGCAGTTAAAGTAACTATAGAAGACAGATATAGTAGATTTAGAGCAGTATATCAGACAGAGAGAGAAAGTGAAACAAATAGCTAGTTTCTATCAAACCTGTTATGTCCATAAATAGCAACAGTTCTTGGGATAACATGTAATGTCTAAAGGGCTAGCTTGTATTATGTTGCAGTTCAGGAAGGAATAGAAAAAGCTGAAATTAAGCTAGAGAAATTGTAATTCTTCATTAACATATAGAGAAGGAAATATGAAACAGATATAATTGTTGAAGTAGGTTTAGAGGTAGTTTAGCAAGAGGAGAGGGTATCAATCTGGTTTAGTACATGTACATAACCATTGAGATTTAAGGAAGGCTCTTAACTGGTTTTTGAAAAGTGGTGTAGATGTAAGGGATGTTAGATTCTTTTAAAGCTTATTCCAAGTGTTTCCAACAAAGTTAGTAAAAAGGCAGTCACCAGATTTGTTATTGGATTTGTGGGTGGCTACTAGTAACTTGTTTGCTGAACGTAGAGTTTTAAGATTTTTATAAGAACTAATAAGGTTAAAGAGTACAGGGGTATTAGTGGGATGGTACAGGACCTTGTGAGTGATAGTAGGTTGTTGAAGAAGAACCTGATTTTCAAATTCTAGCCATCCTAGCTGTTTCAGATTTTGGCAATGGTGGGTTTGAAAAGGGGAGCCCGTGGCAAATCTGGTGATATTGTTAAAGGAGGGTGCCAGTTTGTTTAGATTAATTCTGGATAGGTTGGTATAAATGGGGAGGTGTAGAGTAGGGTGGAGATTAGATGGGTTTGTGCAATAGTAGTTCTGGCAGAGGGTATAAGAAAGGGTTTAAGACTATAGAGGAAACCAAGTTTTCTATTAACTGCTTTGATGGTTAAGTTTATGTGAGTGTCATAGTTAAGATTATGGTAAATTGTTACACCTAAGAGTTTGGTGGTTGTGTCGGGTGCTATTACAGTGCTGTTATTAGATGCAACTGTGAAATTGATAGGGGTAGACTTCTGTGTGGGGGTGAACAGTAATAGTTTTGTTTTCATTTTTGGGTTGAGGAGGAGACAGTGTTGATGGAATCAATTTTCAACTAAGGTAAGTACCTTTTTGGGTACTGGACTGGAGTTCAGCCAAAGAGGCTGCGGCACAGATTAATGTGGAGTCGTCGGCATATTGTATGCAGGTGGTTTGTGGAAGGGTAGTTTTCAGATCATTAATAAAGATAGAAAAGAGGAGAGGTCCCAAAATGGAGCCTTGTGGGACACCTAGAGTGATTGGGAGTTGAGTGGATAAGTTATTTTCCCAGAGGACTGCCTGTTGTCTGTTACCTACATAGGACTTAAACCATTTGAATGCCTGAGTATCTAAGGAAGGAGATTGTAGTTTATCTAACATTAATTGATGATTCACCATATCAAAGGCTTTAGAGAGGTCTAAAAAGAGAGCAGAGGAAAGCAAGTTGTTATTACGATTTTTATTAATACAGTCAGAGAAGGATAAGAGTGCAGTTGTAGTGCTGTGGAATGGCCTAAAGCCATGCTGTCAGTCAGCCAGTAGATTATTTTGGAGAAGATGATCAAGTCGTTGCCGGTGGATACATTCCTCCATGATTTTTGCTAAAGGAGAGAGTAGGGCTATAGGTGGGAAGTTAGACACTTCAGTTGAGTTACCACACTTATGCAATGGAATTATATGGGAGACTTTTTAGAGGGAAGGGATGGAACTTTCAGTAACGGTTGTGTTTATTAAGATGGAAATAGGGTAGGCTAGTATGCCAGCTGCCATTTGGAGATATTCAGCTGGGAGGAGGTCAGCTGACGGTGTACAAGGTTTCAGTTTATGAAGAAGCGTATGGATTAGTGAAGTTGAAACTGGTTGTAGATTCAATGCAGGGGGTTTATTGGCTAATGAGTGTGCTATAGTGGCACTAGCTGGGGATAAGGTATTTGCTAATGATTTAACAGTTTCAGAGAAAAATTTGTTAAATGTATCTGCAATTTGGATAGGAGAGTTCTGAGTCAAGTTAGAGGGGGTAGGGGTTTTTGAGTGACCTGGATGGAGTAGCCTGTTAATACCTGACCAGAATCTTTGTGGATTTTTCTGTTGGGTTTTTTTGGAATTTATGGTAATAGTTTTTTATCAAGAATTATTAGTTTCTTTGTAGCATTTCTAAGCTCTTTATAGTTTTGATGGTTAGTAGGGTCTTTTGTAAATCTCCATTTGGACCAAATCTTATTTCTCTGCAGCATTTTGTGCCAGGTCTCTTTGGAGAGCCAAGGAGCTGGTTTGTTCCTAATTCTAACTGTACGAGAGGGTGCATTGTGGTCAAGAATTTGCAAGCATTTGGAGTTAAAGTATGAGACCGCTTTGTCAAGAGGTAAGTATTTTAGGGCTGACCAGTTGCAAGCTTTGAGCTCAGCTTGGTAGCTGTCTAGGTTTAGTTTTTTCTTACTGGTAGTTCTAAGGGTAATTTGGTTGGGAATACTGGTCTCTTGTCTAGTTATGAAGGTAAGAGCATGGTCACTAATATCATCAGGCAGTGTACCTGTTTTATATGAGAGATGATTACTATTAACTAATATCCAGTCTAATGTGCTCTGTTTATTGCTAGGTTTATGGGTTCTGGTGGGAGAGGTAATGGTTTGATAAAAGCCATAGAGGTTTATGTGATTAGTTGGTTTGGTTGAAGTACAACAATTCCAATCAATGTTAAAATCTCCAAGGAGTATGGTTTCTTGAGAGAAACATGTTGAGAGCCAGCTTAGAGTATTTTCAGGAGTATTAATGTTATTACCTGGAGGGATGTCTAATGCCACAGAACTTCAACAGTTTTAATAAACACATCTGGCTCCATTTCTTACATTACTTTATCACTAGTTTACACTGATATATTGCCTTGTGATATTAACAGTTCTGTGTTATGTCCTGCATTGTTAAAGTGTCTGCAGCTTTTTATAGTAGAGTGATAGGAATGTGCCCCTTACTGTGTTCCATTAACTGATCCAACAATCTGAGTCTGTATGCATACCTGTGTCAGTTGTGCCCTGAGCTGATGATCCCTGTTGTGATAGTTTGCATATGTTGATAATGTTATATTATATGATTAGGGCGTTATGTCTGATGTTCAGTGTGTATGTCTAATGGGTACTTGCCATTAGATGCAATCCATGCTTTTGTAGTGTGCCAACACCTGAACATCAGTGTTTAATCTGTGTACCCATGTATGTGTGGCTTGTCACAACTCAAAGTTGTGGGTCAGATGCAACCATGTTGCCTGGGCCTGCACTTGTGGTCACACCCTACATTGCATATGCTTATGTCTTCTACCCCCCATGTCCTCCTGCTCCTCCTGTGATACCTGTGGGATGTCATCTTCAGACATCTGGGGTTCTTGGGATAGTTCACCCACACCTGCAGCTGGAAGACCACCATGTGCTCTAGTTAGATGTTGTGCAGCATAGCACACACTGTTATCATCTTTGTTACCTTTGCAGGTGAGTATTATAGTGCACCCCCTAAATGTGTTCAGACATCTGCACCTAGCTTTCAATACACCAAACACACACTCTGTGGCATTTCTGGTTGTTGCGTGTGCACAGTTGTAGGCCTCCTCTTCAGATTTGGATGGTTCATGGGATGGGGTCATTAGCCATGGCTCAAGTGGATAACCACAGTCACCTGTTGTGGGAAGTAAACACACATTTTGACAGCATGGATATTGTTGGAAGATATATCCTTAGCTTATATCCTAGCTGTGTTCCTGTACCTAAACAGTAATAGTCTCTCAGCTATTTCACCTTGCTGGATTGTAGCTCTCAGTCCACTTTCCCCTCCATATGGCAGCATTATGGACACTTTCAGGGTGTGTTGCCATGAGGTTTGCAATGCTGCAATCTGCTGCATTCACAAACTGGCAGTTCAGGTATGATCATCCTTTTCTGCTTACATATTGGTCTGCTTCAGGAGGATGTACTGTTGTCTTGGTAGGGATGTGTATGCAATCAACTGCACTGGCTGCATAAGGAATGTTTGCAATACTATAAAAGTTGTGCATTACAGTTCTCTGATCCAATATTACTTTACACATACCTAGTCTTTGCCATTCATACATGCTGTCTACCTTTTGCATTTGACAGAAACAGAGTGAAGAACAAGACATTGTTCATCGAGTGGATGCACAGGCTGGAGGAAAAGCAAGAATGAGAGGTATGTTTTATATGTTTTCACATTATTTTACTTATGATAGATCAGAACCTTGTTAGATGACTGGCTTATTTTGCAGCTCCATGCATGCTACTATTAATGCAAGATTACCCAGCATGCATCTGAAGGCAACTGCAACAGTCATAAACCCCTTGTGCTTACCTGTGCATATTTCATACAAAAAGTTTGCATATGGGTTTGAATCAGGGCATATTTGCTGAGGGTAATGCTACTGATTGTACATCACAACCTAGATGGCAGTCAGTTATGAACTATCACAGTGTTTCAGAATGTGCTGTTTCATCCATAGTAGTACATTTCTAGGTTGGGTGAGGGTACTTTGTGGTTGATCTGTTGTGTATAGCCTTCCTTCTTGCATACGGAGTGGGTGTCTGTTGCACTGGCATTAAGACTGCTGTTGGCAATTTTGTCTGGCAGGTACTTAAGTTCAATATGGGTAGTACTTCTTACTACTTGACTTACAATGTTTTGTTTAGGGCACATTTGAATACTTCGTTTAGGAACTGTTGTGCACATAGCCACCCCCTTTTCTTCATTTTATCTGCCTGTTATAAAAATCACTGATCTGCATTACACTCTTCACATTTTACAGTGGAATGTGGGATTGCAAAACAATATACACAGGGCATCTATATATTACTAGGCAGACAATACTGTTTCTATGACATAATCTAATGATTTTTATGTTGCATGCTGTCACTGTGTTTATGATTGTTCATTTATTCTAGGGTGCTGTGCTGCATTCCAAATATCTGCTGTTGTGTAAACCAATAACTATGTTGCATTATTCATCTCATCTCATTTGTGTATGTATAGCATTTATATTTCACACTGAGTTTCATCTCACTATACCTTCATTAAACAAATAGGTTAACATGACTCATTACTTGCTCAGACAACTCAGTTACACTTGCCAATGATTTACATATTCAAACACCAAAATAAATGTGCGAGCCACACATATGAGAAAGAAAACCTGGAATTACTGATATCCTGTCAGTCTATTTGCCAATGTAGTAAGACATACCTTAAGTATTATCCACTAAAGGTCACAGTAGTTGTGTTATGTTGTCAGTTTCACAGTGGTCAAACAGTACAGCACTTATTTTTCAATGTAGACACATAAGTGTTGCATGCCACAGTGTCATAGTATGCTTGTTTTCATATGTTATGATATCTACTTGTGTTGACTGTGCATGTTTGTCATGCATAATGATTGCTGTTTAACAATTGTTCAAGGTAATGGCAGGATTTCCCCAGATAAACTGCGTTATGTATGCCATGCCTTGTCATGCACTGGAGTAACCTGCTTACATTCTGCGATGGCTATAGTAGCCCTGATATGGGGCTATATTGAGTTCATCCATAAATATAGATAATCAGCATCGAGAATATGTCTTGCTCATGAATATCCGCCTTCCAGCTTCCCTAGCTTTTATTATAAGCCATACATGTAATCCTTACAGGCCACATCATCTGAGAATGAGATTTTAATAACACCTGTACAGTATGGTGATATAGCTTTCTTCTCATATGTCTGAATCATATTGAAGGCATAGTAGTTCATATGTGTTACATTCATTACATGTAAATCAGTTTGTGTTTCATGACAGTCATGTTTTGCACAGAAACTTACAGCCTGATAGACCAGTAGTGTTCATTGTTAATGTTTGGATTCATGCCTTGCATCATGTAGGGTTGTAGATTTGATGACACATGCCCGACCACTGCCTGCATCCTCATATTCTAATGATGGTGATGACCATAATGGAGATGATGATGATGATAAGGAAAGACCTGGACCTGCATGTGTCATCATCCCTGCTGCACCCTGGAGGAGGTGTTGACCACCAACACAATCAGTCAATTTTCAGAACCAAATCCAGGAGGTAAATACTGATGTTTTTTGGACACAGATGAGGAACTTGATGGAGAATTTTTTTTATAGGATATGGTGTGGGCCATGCTGGACTCATTCAGGGAAATAGCCTGTGATATTATTTGTGATGTTCAGCCTTGTCAGGGCTAGCCCTTAGTACTGTAAGTATTGTCTGTGTGATCCACTTGAGCACTGCTGACATCATGGTGCTTGCCATATAAGCAATTGGACTATAAAGGATCTCTTGTGCATGCATGTGATACACATCTTACTGTACAATGAATTTTGCATTCTTTGCACCTGGTGCATGACACACACTACACATTAGACATGCATTAATCATCTGATGTCCATGAATTTCTTCACTTGATACATATATAGCTCCATGTTGGCAAACGAGGTACATGTGTGCATATGTATTTACTCCTATTCATGCAGGGCAACATGTTCACAAATAACACAGTGCGATGAGTATGTTTTGTGGGTTGCCTTGTCATGTCAGTTCAACAAGACATGTCCTTGTATGACACTGTTATGCCCTGCTGTCACACTGACATACTGAATGATCGAGTCATGTGATATCATGTAAGTATGGCTACATATGGGCAGTCCTCTGTTACTTAATGCATAGACTGCTGCTCTACTAATCAGGTACACACTGTGAGGTTGTTAATTTATATAGCAGCATTCACCATGCCTTCTTTGGCTTATTTATTTATTTAACATTTGTTGACTGGGAATGCCCGACTAGGTCAGAACCTATTTTCAGCAGAGGCCTGGGGAGAAATGCTCCAGAAACATGTCTTTGGAATGTGACAGGAAATGAGAGTACCTGGAGGAAACTCACGCAAATGCAGGAAGGACATCAAGATTCCACACAGAAGGCACCCAAGCTGAGAATCGAACCGGAAAATTTCTTGCTGTAAGGCGATAGTGTTTACCTCTGCACCATTGTGCCACTGCTGCTTATTTACATTTCACACACATATTACCACAGATGATTATTCCACATAGTGTTGTACACTGGCATGACTGTATATATGTGTATGTGATACTGATTATTAGCATGTACCTATGCCTCTTGCTGTTACATGATTGCACATTACTGTGTGTGTGTGTGTGTGTGTGTGTGTGTGTGTGTGTGTGTGTGTGTGTGTGTGTGTATGTGTTTGTAATTTCTACACTGCCATGTTTAGTGCTGTCAGCTATGCAGTCTACCCATGTGGCATACATTTGTCATTTTCTTCAATGTAGTTTGGATTTGCTTTAAAACCACCCTATGTGGTGTGCACATGCATTTGCAATGTGTCCCCTTACATAGTGTTATCCTGCTGTATTGTTTGACTAGTTAGCTTTGCTGGCATCTCTTCCTTGCTGTGGGACCATTTTACCCACCTCTCTTCGTCCTTTGTAGATTTGGCTTATATATGCACACATGCATGTTATATGTTATATTTTCTTTGTTTTCTCATCCATTACCATATAGCTGTATTGTTACAAGGCCAGCTTGTGCCAACCATTTGAACATTATACACATGCATGGCATACACACACAACTTGCATTTTATTGCTTGCATTACATCCTATGTTCTGTTATAAATGTGTGTTACATATTACCCAGAGTAATTTGTTATACTTCATGTGCACAAGTCCTTATTTAGCATTAATCTTAGATTTCTTAGTGTTTATTATATCATGTCATTATTGTGTGCATGTGTATTGACATTTCTTTCTGATAGATTCCAGTTAGGCCAATAAATGTCACACATCTACATCTGTGTGTTGCCTCTGACATAGCATATATCTGTGACATATTTATTCTATTACATGTTTGTTTGGGTTGTATACACCTTCTTGTGTAAAGAGCAGCCAGTTTGTTGATTTGCTGCAGTACTGCTGGCTGGCACTGTGTTTGGTTTTGGCCTTTCACATGCATGGTCTGAGGTACTGTTCTGCCCCCTACTGGTCTTCTGCAGCATTTTATGGGCTGCATTTTCTCATTCATGCTGCTGCTTAGCTTACACTTGCACTGCTGAAAGACTCCTTGGGTAATGGATTCAACATCCATTGTGTACTGTGATTCCTGTTTATTTCCCTACATCACGCAACTGCCATCAGTCATACACATTCAGGTATAACTGGTACACAGTTTGCAACATGTCATAATGTAACAGTGCGTGGGTGTATATGTATTTTTGCATGTTACACAGACCATTGCCCACATTGTATGGTATGCTGTTTGTGTATTTTACCTTTCATTTTGTGCTTATTTATGACCCTTGTCTGTCATGTCTTGTGATATTTATAATATGTGTATACCTGCTGCTTTATTTTTTTTCTCTTGCCCCCTCATTTCCTTTCCTTCTATTCTCCAAAAAAAGGGACCTATTCCCATCAGAAAGAACTTGTCTGTTCCCCTCTGGCTGTCCTTCAGATGTTCCTATTCCAACTTGCCTCATAAGTGTCCCTCTTCTACATCCCATACCCCACATCTGCTTTCTATCTCCCTATTTCATTGGGACTGTGCATTACTTTTGCTCCTCACACATGTCCTACCTCCATTGTTAGCTACTATTAGCCTTGGCAAAGTGGCTGCCATTGCCCTTTGCCTTTATTCATTTTTTATCAGAAAATTTGTGAATTCCATGAGATTCCCTATTTTCTGATGAATGTGTTTTATTAGTACATAACTTACAGAGACATCCATAGTTTTTGTGGACCTACTGAAGGAATTATTGTAGATATGTATTACTTTAAATATCCTGCAGCTTGCATTGGACTTGGATAACGTCTGTAGCTTTATTAATGCACAGCAAAGTTTATGAGATACTTTTTATGAATGGCAGAGTGACTGTGACTGCTATACCATGCACCAATGCTGCTTGTCACTTCTGTTTTTTACCCACATATTCTAAGTTCACTGAGGCATATTTGCATATTAAAGGCTTATCAGCAACTTTTGCACAGGTATCGGACGTATATGCAAATGTTGTGGAGTTTAGCCCAATGTTTAGAGGGCTATGTGTAGAAATTAGTGTTTGCAATTCCTTTTGTTGAATCGTGTTCATAAGTTTTCGGTTAGAATTCTCTATAATTCATTTCTCTGTAGAATTCTAAATAGAGAGGTCTCATTATAGAATTCTGCATTTCTAATTCTATCCATTGAATTTCTGTCTATAGAATTTTTACCTGTAGAATTCTGCATTTAAAATTCTGTGTTCAGAGCTCAAAGTTATTTATTCTGTCTATAGAATTATTTTACATTTTTATACAGGGAATTTTATCTGCATAGTTCTTTGTTTAGAATTCTATCACTATAACTGTACTTAAAGAGTTATTGTATAGAGATTTGTCCTTATGACATATTTAGAATCAAGTGTGTGGGAGAATGAATCAAATGTTCTCCATAGAATTACATCTACATAATTCTATTTGTAGAGTTCTGTGTTTACAATTTTATCTGTAGAATATTGTGCTTAGAGTTCTAGCTAGTATCCACTGTCTACAAGTCTATTTGTAGACTGTGTGGTTAAAGTTTTATGCTTATAATACTATCTTTAGAATCCGGTGTATAAAATCAACATTCTATTTGTCAATTGTACAATTAGAAAGTAGTGTGGTAGAATCTTGGGTTTTGATTTCTGTAGAAGCTTCTGTTTGCAATTATGCCTTTAGTGTTTCAGCTGTAGAATTCTATCTGTACAATTCTGTCTTAATAAAGCTGTGTTTGAAATATATGTGATGATTTAGTATTTATTTTATAAATTTATTTGGTTAAAGTCAGTCTATATAATGATGTGATTAGAACTATGTTTTAGAATATTTCTGTAGCATTCTGTGTTTAAAATTCTACATGTAGAATTATTTGCTGTAAATTCTGCCTCCAAACTTACTTCAAATTCTACTTAAAAAAAGCATGGGTACAAAATTGTGTGCTTAGAATTGTAGGACTCTGTATAATTTAGTGATTAAAATTCTAATTTAATATCCCATTTGTAGAATTCTGCATGGAAAATGTTGTGCCTAGGATGGCTCCTCTTACATGTCCAAGATAAAAGTTCTCGAGTGTCAGTAGCATGAAGAAGAAAAAATGATGAATTGTATAATGCTGAATGCTGTCATTGATGATGCAATTTCTAACTTTGTGCCAGCAATGATTCAATTGGTTTGGGAGTTTTTTTATCTTTCTTTTATTCTTCTTCTTCTTCTTCTTTTGACTTTTCCTGGTTAGGGGTCACCACGCGGATCACCTGTCCGCTCATGATTGGCAGTGGAGTTTTACGGTGTCGAGTTGCCAGCCCAGCAACCAACCTTCCACAGAAGGCACACACATGCACGCACTCACACCTAGGGCCAATTTAGAGTGTCCAATCCACCTACAGCATGTCTTTGGGATGTGGGAGGAAACCGCAGTACCCGGAGGAAACCCACGCGACCACAGGGAGGACATGCAGACTTCGCACAGTAGGCACCCCAGCCGATTCTTTTATTATTTGGTGTAATTGCTGAGTGGGTATATATAAGTTAGGTGTGAGGGAGCTTGCTCCCCTGCAAAAAACAATTAAAGCTGAGTTTTTGCCCTTTTCAATTCAGGTATTTTGTTTTTCATTTCATGGTACAACCACCTAGAATTCTAAATGTTAAACTATGCACTAGAATTCTGTGTTTGAATTTCAATATTTTGATTTCTTTGTTGCAGAACAATTTCTACAGTTTTCTGCCTAGAAATGCATCAACGGAATTATATGTTCAAAATACTATCATTAGAATTCTGTGCTTGTGTTTTTAGAATTATGCCTGTAGAATTCTGTGTATAGAATTATGCATTTAGAAATGTGTATGCTATGAATACTGTTTGTCAGCTTCCTTGTGTGGGATTCTATTTAGATTTCGATCTGTGAAGTTTGCATTTAAAATTATATCTGTTGAGATTTTTTTTTTAATTCAGTGATTCTAATTCTGCTTTTAGGATTTGTTGCATAGATCTTTTCAGAATCTATAGAATAATACATGTAGAGTCCCATGTTCAGATTAAAATCAACTATTTAGGACACAGACATTTTATCATCTTCCTGTTTCCACCCCCAGCACTGAATGCAGTCATTTTAATACAACCCAATTTACAATTTACTACTTTGGAAGGTCTTGAAGATGGACTCTACTTAAAAAAACAGCTAAGTACAGTCATTTTAATATAACTCAGATTGCAGTCTACTATTTTGGAAGTTCTTGGAGATGGTCTCTACTTAAAATAGGAACTGCAGCAAAAGCTTTTGCCAATATACAAGATACAACATTAACTAACCCAGGAGTAGATCTGTTGACCATCTCTTCCATGCTAGATTCTACTAGAATGGCAACAACTTTGCAGCCAGTGGCTAAGATAACTATTTCATGCTTGAATTGAGATATCATTCTTAGACAGTGTCCTTTTGGCCTCAGATACATGCTTAGCAAACTCTACAATGTCCTGCATTTTTTCTGAGGAAATCACCTAAGGGTTCGCATCCATACACAAGCTACTGCCTAGTTGTACTCATAATTAGTAGGATGGAGGGGCCTATGGTTACTAGTTACATTTTGGATCCTGGTCCTATCATCCTGTTCTTGGCTACTATGGTAAGAGTATAGTCTGTGTGTCTAACTGTGAAGTCACTTATGACTGAAATACTGATATCATTTCATATAGACGTTTTGGACCTTCAAGGATCAGTGTTGCAACCCTGTAAAGTGCTGATGGAGTATGTAAACTGAATGAAAGAGTGAATAGCATGGGTGTGTGTTGCATGACCCAAATGCTGAATTTTCATAGTAAGTTACCTATAAGTCTTGAATAGAGATTTCTTAGCCATCTGAGTATACTTTTGGGTGGTGGTGGTGGTACACTGCACAAAGTGAATGTGCTGCTTACAGAATAAAGACTGCTGTCAGAGATTAGCCTCCAGTTTGAATAAGTACTTCCATCTTACAGACTTTAACATTGATGGATAATAATAGTCAGTTAGTGGTAAGCATGTGACAGGTATTATGCTGTATCCAGTTGCCATGTGAAATCAGACTAGCCAGACAGGGAAAGAGCAGATTATGATCCTACACTGACTGAGAACATGAAAGGGTAATGAGAGACACCTGTGTAGATTGCTATGAAAGGAATATAGACTATATCAGACAGCCAGATTAAGATTCCTATAGATAGATGTAATAGTAATGTATGACATTTGACCTAGTTACATAATGAGAAGCATGCTGAATTATTCCACCCAAAGAAACATCTAAGATGTGACTCTACTAAATAATGGGAGGCACAATGAAATCCCACATGCAAAGTAATGTCCAGTGCCAATGGTTATAAGCTGTAATAATAAAGGGCATAATAACATTTGACATTTTCTGAGTTATACTTATTTATTTAATTTAACCCAGCCACTGGGGATGCACAAGCCAGTGCATTTCTTTTTGCCAGTCCCAAGCCCGGATAAATGGGGAGGCTTGCGTCAGGAAGGGCATCCAGCATAAAACCTCTGCCAAAAATTACTGATGTGGAGAACTTTTCATAATTACATACTGGATCGGTCGAGGCCCGGGTTAACAATGACCGCCACCAGTACTGTTAGCCAACAGGGTGCTGGCAGAAATTGGGCTACTGTTGGCCGAAGAAGAAGAGGAGGAGGAAGGCATGCCCAAAGGTAGGAAGAGAGGAGGAAGGTTAGGAGTGTAGTCCTGAGGGTAGGAACTTTGAATGTTGGCAGTATGACTGGTATAGGGAGAGAGCTAGCTGATATGATGGAGAGAAGGAAGGTTGATATATTGTGCATGCAAGAGACCAGATGGAAGGGAAGTAAGGCCAAGTGCATAGGAGGCAGGTTCAAATTGTTCTATCATGGTGTGGATGGCAGAAGAAATGGGGTAAGGGTTATCCTAACAGAACAGTATGCCAAGAGTGTTTTGGAGGTGAAGAGAGTGCTGATAGAGTGATGTTTATGAAGCTTGAAATTGATGGTGTAATGATGAATGTTGTTTGTGCATATGCTCCACAAGTTGGGTGTGCGATGGATGAGAAAGAAAAATTTTGGAGTGAGTTGGATGAAGTGGTGGTGAGTGTACCCAAGGGTGAGAGACAAGTTATTGGAGTGGACTTCAATGGGCATGTTGGTGAAGTGAACAGAGGGGATGAAGAAGTGATTGATAGGTATGGTGTTAAGGAGAGGAATGCAGAAGGTCAGATGATTGTGGATTTTGTGAAAAGGATGGACATGGCTGTGGTGAATACGTATTTTAAGAAGAGGGAGGATAATAGGGTGACATACAAGAGTGGAGGAAGATGCACACAGGTGGATTATATCCTATGTAGGAGGGCCAGTCTGAAGGAGATTGGAGGCTGTACAGTAGTGACTGGGGAAAGTGTAGTTAAGCAGCATAGAATGGTGGTCTTCAGGATGATGTTGGTGATCAAGAAGCAGAGGAGGAGTGCGAAAGCAGTGCCAAGGATTAAATGGTGGAAGTTAAAAAAGGGTGATTGTGAGGTGGAGTTCAGGGAATAGTTAAGACAAGCACTGGGAGGCAATGAAGAGTTACCGAATAGCTGGGTAACTACAGCAGAGCTAGTAAGGGAGACTGCTAGGAAGGTGCTTGCTGTGACATCTGGACAGAGGAAGGAGGACAAGGAGACATGGTGGTGGAATGAGGAAGTACAGGAGAGTATACAGAGGAAGAGGCTGGTGAAGAAGAAGTGGGATTGTCAAAGAGATGAAGAAAGTAGACATGAGTATAAGGAGATGAGGTGCATGACAAAGAGAGTGGTGGCGAAGGCTAAGGATAAGGCATATAGAGAGGTGTATGAGGGATTGGACACTAAAAAGGGAGAAAAGGACCTGTACCAATTGGCTAGACAGAGGGACAGAGCTGGGAAAGATGTGCAGCAGGTAAGGGTGATAAAGGACAGTGAGGGAAACATACTCACAAGTGAGAAGAGTGTGTTGAGTAGATGGAAAGAGTACTTTGAAGGGCTGATGAATGAAGAGAATGAGAGAGAGAGAAGGTTGGATGATGTGGGGATAGTGAATCAGGAAGTGAAGCAGATTAGCAAGGAGAAAGTAAGGATAGCTATGAAGAGGATGAAAAATGGAAAGGCTGTTTGCCCAGATGACATACCAGTGGAAGCATGGAGGTGCTTAGGAGAAATGGCAGTGGAATTGTTAACCAGATTGTTTAATGAAATTTTGGAAAGTCAGAGGATGCCTGAGGAGTGGAGAAAAAGTGTTTTGGTGCCTATCTTTAAGAATAAGGGTGATGTGCAGAGCTGCAGTAACTACAGAGGGATAAAATTGATCAGTCACAGCTTGAAGTTATGGGAAAGAGTAGCGGAAGCTAGATTAAGAAGGGAGGTGATGATTAGTGATCAGCAGTATGGTTTCATGCCAGGAAAGAGCACTACAGATGCAATATTTGCTCTGAGAGTGTTGTTGGAGAAATACTGAGAAGGTCAGAAGGAGTTGCATTGTGTCTTTGTGGACTTAGAGAAAGCATATGACAGGGTGCCTAGAGAGGAGTTGTGGTATTGTATGAGGAAGTCGGGAGTGGCAGAGAAGTATGTAAGAGTGGTACAGGATATGTACAAGGGTAGTGTAACATTGATGAGGACTGCGGTGGAAGTGACAGATACGTTTAAGGTGGAGGTGGGATTACATCAAGGATCAGCTCTGAGCCCTTTCTTATTTGCAGTGGTGGTGATGGACAGGTTGACAGATGAGATTAGACAGGAGGCCCCGTGGACTATGATGTTTGCAGATGACATTGTGATATGTAGTGAGAGTAGGGACCAGGTTGAGGAGACCCTGGATAGGTGGAGATATGCTTTAGAGAGGAGAGGAATGAAGGTCAGCAGGACTAAAACAGAATATATGTGTGTAAATGAGAGGGAGGGCAGAGGAATGGTGAGGATGCAGGGAGTATTGTTGGTAAAGGTGGATGAGTTTAAGTACTTGGGATCAACAGTTCAGAGTAATGGTGAGTGTGGAAGAGAGGTGAAGAAGAGAGTACAGGCAGGGTGTAATGGGTGGAGAAGAGTGTCAGGAGTGATTTGTGACAGACGGGTACCAATAAGAGTGAAAGGGAAGGTCTACAAGAGGGTAGTGAGACCAACTATGTTATATGGGTTGGAGACGGTAGCATTGTCAAAAAGGCAGGAGTCAGAGCTGGATGTGGCAGAGTTAAAGATGTTAAGATTTGCACTGGATGTGACTAGGATGGACAGGATTAGGAATCAGTATATTAGAGGGTCAGCTCAGGTTGGACAGTTTGGAGACAAAGCAAGAGAGGCGAGATTGCATTGCTTTGGACATGTGCTGAGGAAGGATGCTGGGTATATTGGGAAAAGGATGCTAAGGATGGAGCTGCCAGGTAAGAGGGAAAGAGGAAGGCCTAAGATAAGGTTTATGGATGTGGTGAGAGAGGACATGCAGGTGGTTGGTGTGAAAGAGCATGATGCAGTGAACTGGAAGAAATGGAAACAGATGATCCGCTGTGGTGACCCCTAACAGGAACAGCCGAAAGAAGATGATTATGACTTATTTATTTAATTTATTTATTTGACTTTTGTTTACTGGGATAATCCAACTTGTCACAGGCCCATTTTCAGCTGAGGCCTGGGGGGGGGGGGACATACAAATAACAAAAAAGACAGTTTGTAAACTTATACAGTAGTAGCATAAACAGAAAAACACAAATTATCCATAATGCATATAAAATGTTATACATTAAAATACTATGGAGCATAACTTGAAACAATTGTTTCTTACTATTTTTATGTACAATTATAAACAAGAATTCAGATAAATGTGACTATCTTGAGTATATGTAGTATTCAAGGCACTGTAAAAGGTATAGGTGATGAGTTTGGAGGCAATGACATGATTAGAATAATTATAAAAAGGCTGGACGGAGGAACTAGGAGAGAAAAAGTAAGCTGATACTTATCTTGAGTATATAGGTGAAGCAAGTTAGACATATATCAAATAGACAGTGAATATCTGCAATGGAAAATAGATAAGGTATCTATAAGAAAACCAATACAGCAAAATGTAAACCAGGAGATAGACAAAACATAATAATATTCAGCCAGGAGTTATACAAGAAGAGAGCCAAGAATTAAACTGATGGAATTTTAGAAAGATTTTGAACTGTAAGGGATTAGCATTGGTTAAAATGTGCTGGGGGATAAAGTACCAAATCATGGAGATTTGATTAGAGTAGAGAGCATCTCCAAAGTACACAAAAACAAATTAAATAAGTGAATGACCCACAAATCAAAGAAATATCTCCATTTGATATATAACATTAATATGTCTTTAAAGGCAAGTAAACTAATGTTTGCATATTAGCTACAAAGTGGCATTAGTGATGTTTTAAAACCAAAATATTCAGATGCAGCATTTAATATAGTTATATCGCATATAGTTCAACCCCCCAAAATTCCACAATATACAAGCTTTCAACGACTTAAATGTACAAGTGATTTTGAGATATTTAACAAATGTGAATAATTCTGACGAAACATGACAGCAGAGCAGTCTGAGGACAAATGCATTCAGGGATGAATTTATAAGGATATAGGGTAAATCATTTAACCTCTACAGTAAATTATTGAGAACCGGTCAAAAATTAAAGAAAGGGTCTAAGAGAGTCTAATCTAGAACTTGATTATGACAGATTCAAGTCATAAGAAGAAATTCAGGCCTTAGAAATGGGCTACAGGTTCAGTAACATTCACTAATAATTGAAACCTAAACTTATACACAGTATTGTAGTATGAAAGGAGCAATCCTGGTGAAACAGTAGACAGTATACCACAACACAGCAATAAAAAACTGTGCTTTTAAAATGTTACCACAGATCATGATTATGAGAGGATAGCCAAAAGAACTGCAATGCACATAACAATGTAAGTAGCTCATCACTATAATATCAAGAGTCTGTATTTACATTGCTAAGTGTAGAATACTACATGTATAATTCCAGCCATATAGTACTACAGGCTCTACTAAAATGTTTGTGTGCTGATAAATTGTGGCATACTTGCTCACTGCAACTTGCGCTAAAAGGCAAGTGCTCGAACTCTCACTAGCCAGTCTCCTATAACTACTTAACCTTCCCTACAATCCACACTATAAAACTGTATAGCCCTACCAGTGCCTTAAGTCTAACTCTAAAACTCCCACCAAGTTCCTAAGTCCAATCCTCACTCCCTTACTTTAAAATTCCATTTCCCCTCCCTAACCTTAAAGTTCCCATAACTGCCTAAACCTAAATCTCCCACCCCTCTATAATCCTAAATTCCCCAATCCCTCTTTAATTCTAAAATTCCCTACATAGTCCTGAACCCTAAAACTCCCCATCTGGTCCCTAAATCTAAAACTCCTTTTCCACCCTATAACCCTAAAACTCCCCTTGCTCTCTCTCTATATATCTAAATCTTTCCATTGCTGCCCTAATCTATATCCCCACCACTTCCCAATTCTGGCCCCTTGGCTGCCACACTAACCTTGTTCGAACTCAAACAATTTGTTCAGATAAGGTGCAGAACTGCTTGTCTGAATTCATATTTGAGTTTGAGCATGCGTTGCAGCATCCAGGAACTACAAGATGCTCAAGTTCCTGGTTTCTTCATAGTGTTTTTTGGAACTTTTGTGACTTGAGCTTTATGTCTGTAGAATTCTTTTTCTAGAAGTATATCTGCTACATTCTGTTGTGGAATTCTGTCTGAAGAATTCTTTGTCTAGTATTATGTCTGTGAAACATTGTGCTTAGAATTATGTCTGTAGAATTCCATGTACAAAATTCTAGCTGCACAATTCTATATTGAACAAATTTACTTTAGAATTCTGCACTCTAAATTTTACATGTAGAATTCTGTGTTTGAAATTTTCTGCAGAGAATCCCACTATCTGTAGAATTCTGCATTTATGTCTCCTTAGAACTTTTTTTTAGAATTTATTTCAGAAAATAATTAATTTAGAATCCTTGAACATGGTCTATCTAGAATTCTGTCAATAGCATTTCATCTTTATAGATCTCTGTAAAATTATACTTGAAAATTCTGTAGATTTCAATTTGTAAAATTCAGTCTATCAAATTCCATGTTATGAACTATAGTTGTATAATTCTCTGTTTAGAATTCTAGCTATATAATTCTGTGTTGAATTATGATCTCAGAATTCTGAGAATACCAGGTTTTTATTTTGTTTTGTAAAATCTGGATTTTTAATTTGTTTTATAGACTTCAATGAGTAGAAGTCAGTCTGTAGAACAAATAGCTCCAATTGCAGAGAAGGTCAAAGAGAACAGATTACAGTGGTTTGGGCACATGTGCAGGAAAGCAGAAGACAATCTAGAGAAGACAAATTGGAACAGAAAGGAAGAAGGCAAGGGGAAACAGGAGCATCCAAGTAATAGATAGATGGATTGTGTGAGAGAAGACCTGCAATGATCAGGCATGAGGGTAGGAGAGTGGCACTGAATCAAGAGAGATGGTGACAGTTGATGTGACACCCCACCCCATGTATAATAATGGAAACAGGGACTGGATGATGATTATGAATTCAGTCTATAGAATGCAATGTTGAGAACTATTGCTGTAGAATTCTGTATTTAGAATTCAAGCTATATAATTATGTGTTAAATTCTAAGCTTAGAATTCTGTTTTGAATTACAGCTGCATGTTTCTGTCTATAAACTTCTGTTCTTTCAATTCATTCATATACTGGATTTCTAATGTGTTTATAAATCTAAGCATAGTCTGAACAATTCTGAGTTTAGAAATTTGTAAACATCTATCACACAGCAGTTTATAATTTTGTATGTTGTGCCAAGTGCAATTCGGTGTTGTCTGTGCAATTCTGTGTTTAGTAATTTATATGTAGAACTTTTCATATTTTTGTAGTTTTCTATGTGATTTTTCTCTAGAATTCTATCTGTAGAATTTCGTGTTTAGAATAAAAAATGTGGACTTCTATGTGTACTATTCTATATTTATAGCTCTATGTATAGAATCAATTTACAATTTTTATCTGCAGAATTCTCTTTCAGGAAGTCTATTATAATTCTATCTTTTAGATCTATAGAACTGTGTGTCGGGTATTCTGGGGTAAGCCACTGTCCAGTGGTAAATAACATGGTAAATTTACTGTGATGCAGCTTGAAATAGATTAGACTGCAAGTATATCACCATCTAGCCAGAGACAGAGATACAAAATCAAACTTTGTAGCCATAGTAATGGCACTAACTGTTCTGCTGAAGTGGACATGCTAGATCTGGTCATAGGTCCCAATGAAATGCATCAAGCAGGTGGCATTCAAAATGCTATGCTCGCCCACATAAGCATTGAAGTGCCCCATAAGTACACTATGGGTATTCTGAGCAGCCCACACAAGAATGCCACAATTAAGTGTCATATAAGTGGAGTGGAGAGTAGAGCTACTGCAGGCAGAAATGGGGAAGGGCAAGTATAAAAGCACATAGAAAGAAACAGGAAGGGAAGATAAGTGGAGAAGTGTATACTTATTTTGTGGGTACATATGCCCATTTTTTAAGCAGAGGGATAGATGGAAAGGTAGCAAGGGGAAAGTGCAGGTAGGATGGAGGGTATAGGGAAGAAAACAGTGATAGACAAACACTGGATACAAAAAACATTGCTAGCAGTTATAGAAACACATAAACAGGAAAACTAAAGAGACTTTTGATAGATGGAAGACAACAGATGAAGGGGAGAACTGGACTACAAAACAGGGGAGGGGAAGTGATACATAAGGATGGGGAAGACAAGTGAGTGATTTGAAGGTGTGAGAATGGGTTACTTGATTGGACAATGGAAAAAAAAAACAGCAAAATGTTCCAGCTGTGAAAGAGAAATAAGGCTATAAACCACTGTAACACTGCTTCCTGTGGACAAGTGTTTGATTCCTCAAAGCCACCATTTGCCTAACTGTGTGGCTCAGAGCAAGTCACTTACTCAGATAGTGCTGCTGAGCTGAGTCTTAAAAAAGGTTCTTGTGGATCAGTACTCTAGCCTCATTAACACATACAATTAAATAAATGAAGCAATGTAGTATTTATGGAAAAGGGGGTCAGCACCTTCAGTCATGTGCTGGATGAGGTCAGTGAACAATTCAACTCTATGTTCTACATCAGGAGATACTCCAGGGTGCTACTGTTGTAATTCAACCTCATTTCCATCTCAGTTCACATCAGCTGCTTCCTTTATCTCCAGGTGGCCCATGAGGGCCCTCTGCATGACTCTCAAAAGAAGAGTCATGTGGTGACAGACATCAGAATCACTCCACCAATGCTCCGATACTTCCAAGTGCTGTTCCCAGTATTAATTATTACTCCTTGTTTTTGTTTAACTTCAAATTTACAAAAGGAAGGAATTTGTTTATTTAAATAAGAAAAATCCCTGGTCCCACAAATTGGTATTTGCAGTTCAGAAAACTGTTAGCCATGATGAGGAAATACCTTATTATAGGCTAATCTGCATATGTCTAAAGTGCAGTTAACTACTGTGAAGTGCAGAACAGCATTTCTTGTGGTGGTCAACAGTGGCAGTCACATCTTGTAGTGAAAGGCATCTGCCCTTCAACCACTCTCACACACAGAGGCACAAACACACATACAAATGTGTGTATGTATGTATGTATGTATATATATATATATATATATATATATATATATATATATATATATATATATATATATATTTATATATACACACACATATGCACACACGTGCACGCGCACACACACACATACACACACACACACACACACACACACACACACACACACACGCACCTATCAACCCCTCACTAGCCCCTTAATCTATCTTCCAGGCAGACAGACACACACACACACACACATAGACACACGCACACACACACACACACACACACACACACACACACACACACACACACACACACACACACACACACACACACACACACACACACACACACACACACACAGCCCCTCGTGGACAATCACTCACACACCTCCCAACCCTACTCTACCACTAAAAGTTCTAGTATGTACCTCTTCTGTGATGGCTGATCATGACATTTTGGCTGTGTTTGCTAGCATGATATGGCTGAGTGAGACTATAAAATGCTTGATGACTATATGCCATTCTGCAAACAGTTCCAAGAAAGAGAGTACATGGCTGATTAGCATATGTATGTCCTCAGACCGCCTTATTTGAATGTAGCATTTCCTTAGGGAAAACCCAACACAGTGTTGCATGCCTGCATGCTACAGCACCATGTTAGGGCAGTCTCTTAATTCCACAAGATTACTACACGGTATGCAAGAGTTGTATACATCACAGAATCCTTTATGAATTCTTGCATCATCTTTTTTCAGTCACTTGTTTCAGATCCATAACACATTTATGGATGCCAAGAAAACAAACACATTTAGTATGATTCAAGCATCTCCATTTCTTTTACATTATAAGCTATTCCTCTTATGACTGGCTTCATCCTTGCTCCCCCACCAAAAAAAAAGACCATGGCCAAAAATCACTTTCCATATAAATATATATCTGAAGTAGTTTACTTCATTTGGTCTTCAACCTGTGAGTTACGGATCCGTATCAGATCCAAGCCGTCAACTAATAGTAGCACCTGCTCCAAGCTACAAACTCCTCCCCTTACCAATAATACACCTCTACTGCCTTCCATCCCCAGATCTTGTTTGCCCCGAATAGCTTATGCATCGTGATCTCTTGAGCTCCAACTTAGTCAAGTGGGTAAAACCTTTTCGAGTATCTTTTTTCTTAAAAAAATTGTTAGATAGTGTTAGTATAGGTTCCCCTTTCTCTTCCCCTCTCTTGGTGCTTCAAGTTAAAGTAGCTAGTTATAGTAGTTTGTATTGTTGTGTAGATTTTTGCTTCCCCTTCCCCTCTCAGTGTTTTCTGTGTATGAGTGTGGTGAGTGGGTGTGTATATGTGTCAGTAAGAAAGAAACTACTTTTTTCTTAAGGTTTCTTTCTCTGATAGTATGGCTGATAAGCCTACCTTCAAATGTTGCACTGAGTGTGGCCATAAATTATCCCCTACGGATGGCCATACTCTGTGTGTTATGTGCTTGGGCATGGCCCATCTTAGTGTGGACTGCAGTATATGTGCGGGATTCAACCCCCATGCCATTAAGGATAGGAAGGCTAAGATGGCCCTCAAAGGCCTTCTTCCCCCTTCAGAGATTGTTTCCTCATCTCCGGCTTTGGTCACAGTGGCTGCTGTGGCCGCCTCTCCTTCCTCTCTTCCCCTGGCTTCCCCTCCCTCCCAGGCTGGGAATCAACCTCCTGTACAAAAGCCTGTGGAAGTGGAGTGGAAAAGGGACAGAGAGAAGGAGAGAGACTTGAAGGAGAGGGAGAAGCGAAAGAGGTCTCCGGACCTCCCTTCACCCATAAAAACATTACGGATCTGTGACTACCCTCAGCTCCAATCTCCAAGGTTCTCACAGGAGCTCAAGGAGACACATTCAGCTTCTAAGGTCTCAGTACCCCGACCCACCAGGTTGGAGTCCTTGGCTTCTTCGAGGTCCAACTGGTCGTTTTCAGAGATTGATCTGGATAAAATGATGAGGAGGTTTATCCATACTCAGATCTAGATGAGGCCCTGCGGATGGCCACACTCTGTGTGTTATGTGCTTGGGCATGGCCCATCTTAGTGTGGACTGCAGTATATGTGCAGAATTCTTCTAGGGCCTTGGTGCCCAGACCCGCCAAGTCAGAGTTCGTGGCTTTGTCGAGGTCCACCCAGTCGGTGTCAGAGATTGATCTGGATAAAATGATGAGGAGGTTTATCCATACTCAGATCAAGATATGGGGTCTTGCCAGCACCCCTCCCAATGGAGGGGTGAAGCTCACTTCCTTTTTTCCAGCCGATATCTCCTTCTCCAATCCAACCTTCGGGGTTCGTAGTATTCGGATCCGAGGATGGCTTTGGTCAGGGGGTCGGCACCGATGGTACCTGCTTCCTCAATGCCGACAGCTACCTGGAGCATTTTGGATCCAACCAGCTCGGATCCGAGCCGCTCTCGGAGCCGGTGCTAGGGTGTTGGATCCGAGGGAGTGGAAATTTTTTCATCGGCACTGCCTTTGTCGGACAAAGGTCCCTCCCTTGGAGCTCCATCCACTTTGGGCCCAGCTCCGTTTCTCTCATCGGACCTGGGGAGACTGGTCTTTTTCTTGGTTTCTCAGGAGGTTCGCTCTCCTTTGGCATTCAACATGGTACAAAGGGTTCTCTCCGCTGGATCGAGACCCCTGTCTGCCCCCTCGAACTCCACTCAGATCCCCTTGGCTCTGCCTATGGTCCCCATTGTTTTACCAGAGGGACAGCCAGTGCTTGAGGAGCCCCAGACGGTTCCCTCTGAGGAACAAGTGGTTTGCGAGTACCACCCAGAGAGCCCCACCAGAGAGGTACCTCGCAAACATATGTGCAAGAGGAAGCACTTGGACTCCCCCGTGTCCCTCACCGAGGACACCGACTTGGATGATGGAGAAGGTTCCCCTAGGTCACCTCCCGAGGATGTCTCCTTTGGAGACATCATGGAAATCTTGTGCCAATTGGGAGGTTGGTCTGCCCCCAAACCTTCTTTTGATGAGTCCGTGTTCCTGGAGGCTTTCAGTATGGGCCCATCTACTTCCTAGGTGTCCTTTGGTGGATCTGGTCACCTCGCGGACATAGAAGGAACTGGACACCATGGAACCTATCCCAAAGAACCCCAACAAGATTTTAAGCCCCCCCCTCAGACAGACCAGCATGGAACAAGGGCTCCCCCGTAGACACCATGGTGGTAGCAGCAGCCACGAAGAAGGAACATGCTCAGGAATATTCCTCGGTTCATCCTCCTGACAGAGAATTGTGAATGATGGACCACCTAGGGAAGTGGGTTAACGCTTCAGCTACCTTTTCTATTAGGGCACTGAACTACCTGGCCCATGTCACCAGACTCCAACGCAACCTAGTAAAGGAGCTAGAGGAGTCTCCCCCAAGTCAATGTCACAGGAGGACAAGGCTTCTTTCTCTGCGAGGATGGCCCCTCTAAAAGCAGTCTCGAACACGTCCATGTGACTCCTTTCACATGCTACGGAAGGAGCGGATAGGGTGGCTGGGTCCAGCGAGTCCATGAGGTGCAACACCTGGCTCAGGTTATGTCAATTTTTGGAATCCTTCAAGATGTCCTTTGCCAATGCCACTTGTGACAGCTCCACTCTCTTTGGTAAGACGTCAAAGAGACATTAGTCCAGAGTGAGAAGGATGGGAAGACACTGTCTGCCATTGGGATCTTCTTCTTGAACCCTCATAGGTCTTTTGCCTACAACCAGAGAGGGCAAAAGAAGATGTGGTTCTGGAAGTCACAGTATTTCCGGGACACTCAGAGCTCTTCTTCCACCAGAGGCAGAGGGGGACAGAATGGACACTGGCCCAGAGGCAGAGGGGTCCAAGGAATTTTGGGTCTTGAGAACCTTTCTCGGACAGACTCGGGCAGCAACCCTGAGGGGTTGCCTGTCTGCTCTACTCTGGATGTAGTTGGGGGATGATTGTCCTTGCACCTAGTGGTATGGGAGTCCATAACAACAGACCACTGGGTGCTTCAGATCATATCCAGAGGATACTCTTTCCCCTTTGTGGGTTCCCTCAAATCTCCTAGACACCTCCCAGATGTACCACCCATGCAAAGAGAGGCAGCAGCACAGGAAATTTCCAAGCTGGTAGAAAAATGAGCCATCAAAACTGTCCCCCCAGATCAGTCTGGATCTGGCTTCTACTCCAGGTTCTTTTTGGTGCCAAAGAAGATGGGGGACTTAAGGCCCATTCTGGTCTTCTCTACCCTGAACCTGTCAGTTGCCAAAGGGAAGTTCTGGATGGTCATATTACAGTCCATCATGCCGTACCTGCCAGAGATAGATGTGCTTGTTAGACCTCCAGGATGCTTACTATCACATAAAACTGCACAGAAGCTCCAGGAGGTTCCTCCACTTCCAGCTAGGAGTCAATCATTACCAATTTTGAGCCCTACCCTTTGGTCTCACCACACCCCAGGGTGTTAACCAAAGTGATGGCAGTGGTAGCAGCTCACCTGAGGCTTCAGGGAATACAGGTCTATCTGTACCTGGACGATTAGCTTCTCACTACTCCCACCAGGTGTCTACTCTCCCAAACCAGGGATTATTTCCTGTCTCTTGCCCTACATTTGGGGATCACAATCAATGCATCCAAATCTCTCCTAGATCCTGTACAGGTGATAGACTACATTGTTGCTAGGAAAGATACTCTTCAGTGCTAAATCTTCCTGACCTCGGAAAGAGTTCTAAACCTGAGGATGCATGTCTCTCTGATCTACCACTCTCATCTCCAATAGTGGAATTAGTGTTGAGGGCCTTAGGCTCGATGGCGGTGACCATAACTCTTCTTCCATGTGCCCAGTTACACATGAGAATTCTAGAGTGGACTTTAGCTATACAATGGTCCCTGTTGGAACTGCCATTGGCATATCCAATTCAACTCAGTTGAGTCTATTGGTCATCCCTCCTATGGTGGATGTGTTCTCCAGACATTTTGGAGGGACGACCCTTTATTCTAGCCCCAGCCCAAGCCACAGTGATCACGGATACCTACCAACTCAGATGGGGGGCATTGTTTGGTTTAGGACAGTCCAAGGCCTGTGTTCCCCCATAGAGACCAGCTTGCACATAAATATGCTAGAGATGAGGGTGGTCCTTTTAGCGTTGCAGGCCCTTCATGCCTTTCTTCCACTGGGAATGATTGCAATTCAGTCAGACAACATATCAGTGGTCTGGTATATCAACAAACAGGGAGGGACCCGATCTTACCCCCTTTGTCATGAGGCCATGAGAGTGTGGGAATGGGCGATCTCCACCGGTCAGTTTCTCATCACAACGCACATTCCGGGATGGTCCAACATCCTAGTGGACAGATTAAGTCAGACCATTCTGATGCCTTATGAGTGGTCTCTGAATATGTCAGTAGCAGAACAGATCTTCAGCGAATGGGGTCAACCTTGCTGCAATCTCTTCACATCTCCTTCCAACGTGAAGTGCAGTGAGTTTTTCACTCTAAACCCCAGGCCGAGGGAGTCCCCCAGAGATGGTCTAGTTCATGCTAGGCCTCCCGGTCTTCTGTATGCTTACCCGCCAGTACCTCTTATTCTGAGGTTTCTACAGAAAGCTCGTCAACTGGGGAGCAAAGTAATCCTCATTGACCTGTTCTGGCCTCGCCAGGTATGGTTTCCCTTCCTTTGGTCTCACCTTTTGGCTCCACCTTGGTTCCTAGATCCCATTCAGGATCTAATTTCACACCCTTTGGGGTTCCTTATCTGAATCTGGACAGTCTGAAGCTCACAGCTTGGCTGCTCCAGTTCCCATGATTGCTAGGACTCCTGGAGCATCCTCCTCAGTTAGATCAATTCTGGTGGCTGCTCATAAGTCTTAGATCAGGAAGGTTTATCACAGCAAGTGGAAGCATTTTTTCTTTTGGGCCTCTCAAAGGAGTTTAGACCCTTTCATGGCTCCTATTTCTGCCATTCTTGATTTTCTAGTTGATATTTTTCAACACGGAGCTAGATCTTCTATTGTCAAGGTTCAGTTGGCTGCCATCTCTCACTTTCATGTGGGTGAGAATTCTGCCTCTTTAGCCTCTTCCAGACTGTGTAAAGCCTTTATTAAAGGCATCATTTTGTTACGGCCCCCGGTCAAAGATCCTTTTCCCTCATGGGACCTTACTATGGTTCTTCAAGCTTTGGCCGTTCCGCCTTTCGAGCTTGCAGCAACTGCAGATCGGAAATTTTTATCTTTGAAAACAGCTTTTCTGGTGGCTATTACCTCTGCCAAAAGGGTCTCAGAATTACAGGCCTTGTCCATCAAAGTTCCTTATATGATTTTTCACAAAGATAGGGTTTCCCTTCGAACCAATCCATTCTTTCTTCCTAAGGTGGCTTCACCAGTCAATATCAAACAGACCATCAATTTGCCTGTGTTTTTTACCACTTTTACTAATAAGATGGAATACAAACTCCACCTATTAGATGTTCAAAGACAGTTATGATTCTATTTACACAGAACAAACAATTTATGTAAATCTGATCAATTGCTCTGAATACCAAAACCTAATCTCCATTCACAAACCTAAACATCCCGCTGGCCAGCTTCTACTCTCCTTCGCTCTTGGTAGAAAATGGAACTCTCTCCCTCCATCAATTAGGACCATACCCAACACAGAATCCTTTAAGACCCAACTTTTCTTACACCTATCTTCCAGATGGAAATGTCCTTGCTTTTACCCTATATAAATTCAAGGGATTTTCTCCACTAAGCACTCTATACTCCAGCACCAATCTACTCTCTTATTTCATTTCTATTTTCCACCAAAATGGTTTTAGCTGACTTTCAGTTGACTGTAAGTATGTAAATATTGTAAATATGTGATTACCTAAAGCCAAAAAAAAAAAAATGTTTTTGCACTCTTACTATGTATATTCTGCATTTCACATCTTCCTAACTGTTTTGACATTGTATTTTACCTCTTGCATTATGTAACCTTGTTTGTACTGCCTATGGAGCTTTTCTCCCCGGGCCTCCACTGAAAATGGGTACTTCGTGGCCCAGTGGACTTCTCCGGTAATCAAACTGAAAATAAATAAAATAAATAAATTGTTTGTATCCTTCTTAAACCCTTTTTAGGGAAACCTGTCTCCAAGGTCACTATTGCTAGATGGATCTCTTCATGCATCCTTCAGGTATATAAGGACAGAGGCATGTCTCCTCCAGGTCAGGTGCAAGCTCATTCCACTAGGTCCATGGCTACTTCTGCAACCTTTTGGTCTAGAGTGTCTTTGGATAATATTTGTTCTGCATCTACTTGGTCCTCATCTCATAAGTTTATTTCTCATTACAAATTGGATTTGTCTTCCAGAAGGACAGCATCCTTTGGCTCCATGGTGCTCCGGAATACCCTTCCATGAGGGCCTCCCAGGAGTTAGTAGCTGGGGACTCTGTCCCACAGGTTGAAGACCAAATGAAGTAAACTACTTCAGATAAAGAAGTCATGTACTCACCATAATGTTCCATCTGAGGAGTTGTACTTCATTTGTCTTTAATCATCCCTCCCTCCTTCCCCTGGACCTTGGCATATGTTCAGCCTACAGGCTGCAGTATAGGTCACAAGTAATATTTCAGGTCGGGTTATCAGTACAAGACCCAGCAAACTTGATCTGGGGATGGAAGGCAGTGAAGGTGTATTATGGGTAAGGGGAGGAGTTTGGAGCTCGGAGCAGGTGCTAGTATTAGTTACTGGCTCGGATTCTATATGGATCTGTAACCCACAGGTTGAAGACAAATGAAGTACAACTACTCAGATGGACCATCATGGTGAGTACATAACTTCTTTATTTATTTATTTACATTTGGTAACTGGGAAAGTCCGACTGGGTGTAAAAAAACATTTTCAGCGGAGGTCTGGGGAGAAAAGCTCCACATGCATCTCAAGAGTAAAAATACATACTATTACAGAAATATTACAGCATAAACAATAACATATTTCAGACAATACATAATTCAAAAGACAAATTAAGAGATATACTGTACAATTGAGAGATATAGTAAGCACAGGTTCATTAAAGTAAAAAAATCAGTTAAATATAACAAACTTAAGAAAGTTTGAATATAGCAATTAGTTCGATAGAGTTAGAATACTAAGAGCAATATATATATATATATATATATATATATATATATATATATATATATATATATATATACACACACACACACACACACACACACACACACACACACACACACACACACACACACACACACACATACTTTTTCTTAATACCCTCCATCAATCTGCCAAATTTCATATTTCTTTTAGGACTTATCTCCATTGTTCTATTACTGTTTGTTTCCTTCCAAACTTAACCCTTATAATATCAATATCAAGGGTGGGTGATAACCCATACACTTGATTTAGCTTTAATTGCCAAGAACAACTATTGGAAGAAATAATTTTCATAACAGGACACATTTAAGGTGCAGTAGAATTACAGTTAAATAAGTCAAAACGTAAGCGGTTGATAGGAAATGATAAGAATGGCAGGAATTTATCCTAACAGAAGTGAAATAGATTTATTTTCCAGTGTCAGTGGTGCAAGAGGTATCACACTCAAACCTTTGTTGTAAAATGTGGTGGGTTCCATATTCACACAGGTAGATATGTTCCTGACACTACAGCCTAAGGGAGCTGGCTGTACTCCTGAATGCCTCTTCCTTTGGATCAAACATTAAGCTGAGATTCCATCTATTTGAGTTGTTGGTAATTCAGATAGATATAAAAGATCCCATAGTGTCTATTGAAAAAAGTAGAGGTTCCTTTATTTATATACAAAAAAGAACTTGCATTTACAACATATTTAAATATTTACAAATATTTATAAATGTACAAATACATAGATACGTAAATATATTTACACATATTCATAATTTTCCTTACAGTCATACTAAATTTTCATCCCTATTAGACTCCCATTCCTTTCAGTAACCACCATCTGATCCTACTTAATATTGTTTCTAAAATCTATTTACCATTAAACATAGGGCTGAATTTCATAAAGTTCACAGAATCTATTTGCGGGTAGTGCAGCATGTTGAAGGAAGACTTCATCGCATTTCACTCATGCATTCATGATTCCAGAAGATATGCTGAAGGCAGACTGACTACCTAAGTATTCAGTGTAGAATGATTAGGGATTCTGTGCATGCTGGTCTGATTCCAAAACACATTTTGAGCACACAGTGCAACTCAAATGTGACAAAGGGCAATGCCAACTCCATTTCTGAAATTTGCGAAACATAAATTATGGATCTCAAGGAATTCATGTGAATACAATGGATTATGGCAAAATGCGTAGCAAAACTAAATATATATATATAGACACTCAGTCTTGCTGGCTGGATTCTGCTAAAACCAAAGTCTAGTTATATTTGCATTCACAGTCTGTTGCATACAGAAACTTGCAGAATATACACTGATGAGTGAATATACTTTGCAGCATCAACTTAGAGCAGTAACAAATAACTTTTTATAATAAACCAAACGGACTAACATTGCAGCTTAAAGTACTGTTCCACTTTACTTCTCATATAGTACAGATGATGTGAGAGATATAACATTTACCTCGAGACAAATGTGTCTCTACCAGTACCTCTAACATAACTGGATTCATACAGATTTTTGTATACAATTTTAGTCATGCACCTACATATACATTTTCTCTTGGTATTCTATTTTGGAGAATTGCTCATCCTTTAGAAACAATACTAATTGTTGCAGATACTGACGCAAACTGCTGACTTAATGATATTATTTTTTTAGCTTCCTTGTTTAACAATATCTTGTCAAATTTTTGCTGAATTTATAAGAGACCAGCTTTTCTGACAGTGTGAACATTCTGTGTTCTATTTGAATCCTTGTATAAGAACATCTGTTCTTGTGCCAATGCTGATAACAGTGTCCTGTTGTCCATGCAGAAAAACATGTTTTTAAGGAAACACATTGTCACAGTGTCATTGTCCATTCTTTAAAAGCAGATTTTGCATTTTTGCTCTTGCATACATCCTGTTTTTAAGTCTGTAAGGGAAAAATGTCCATTCAGCAGATTCCTTATTTTCCAAGCCATGGTCATTTAGTATGGACGCTGATCACATATTACTAAACTCTGTTTCTGCATTTAAGCAAGCTTTATTTTATACCTTATTTATGTTACATATTTGTAACGAAATTACTTTCAACCTTAAAACCCTGTTGAGCATAATCTTATATATATATATATATATATATATATATATATATATATATATATATATATATATATATATATATATATATATATATATATATATATATATATATATATATATATATATATATATATATGTATATAGATATATATATATATCTATATATATATATATATATATATATATATATATATATATATATCTATATATATATATATATATATATATATATATATATATATATGTATATCTATATATATATATATATATATATATATACGTGTGTAACAATGCAACCTGCTGTTAATATACTACAACAGGCAGCATTAATGGAAGTCATAAATAAGCATATAGCTCTGCTTCCTAGAAGGCAGTCAGCTAGAGTCAGAGCAAGGCTGCAACTAAACCAGTTGTCAGACCAGGATATAATCAATAGAAACTGGCTAGACAGGCAAATGGTGCAGGCTGCCTGTAACAAATGTGCCCCACAGATGTCTGTGCAGACCCTGTGAGGAAACTCCACCCCCCTTGAAATCAAAGTGTGTCTAAGTGTGAATATACTCACATCTGGAATATTGCAGAGACACATGGCAATGTTATACGAGTATCACAGATAGCTGTCAGTCATATACTGGCAAAATTCCTGGAAGCAATATGGAGCAAGGTGGACCCATGGAGCAGAGAAATGTAATACACTAGTTCTACAACACTGAAAACTTTCTTCATGTACTCAGTGCAACAGATTACAAACACATACCTATCAAGACACCAGTACATGCAGAAGCAGACTGATTCATAAACTGAAAGGGCTGGCCATTCATCAAATGCCAAGTTGTTTCTGCAGCAGATGGCAGCATAACAAACATTATGGCAACACATCCTGGAAGTGTGCATGAGGCTTCCATTTGGAGGAAAAGTGGACTGATGGCTGTATTCCAACTGGTCTCCTTCAGTTTGCTGACATTCCAGAATGCCGACAACCATATGGCAGACACCATATGATCGATCGTCATTCGGAATGCCAACAATGCGGAACCGGCATCTCATTATAGTGTGGAATGGAAAGATTTCCATTCCTGCACTGTAGTGATCTCGGAGTTGGTATATTAAAGTTACAGGGGGTGTGGGGGGCAGTTTAAAGGAAATTGTATTTTCCTTTTTTGTGGACTTCTTACAATGTCGTCATTCCGAATGTCGATCATATGGTGTCGGCCATATGGTTGTCGGCTTTCTGGAATGTTGGCGTTGTGTAGGGGATCCATTCCAACAAGGTAAAAGTCCAGTGGGATTGTGCCTGGGTAAGTACAAGAACACAGCTAGGATGTAAGTTAAGATTCCTCCTCTCAACAATATCCAGTCTGAACAAAAAGTGTTTTAACTCTACATAACAGGTGACTATGGTTATCCTCTTGAGCCATGGCTAATGACCCCATACTATAAAACATCCAGCTCTGCACAGAAGGCTAATAACAGAACACATGCAACATCCAGAAACACCATAGTGCATGCATTTAGTGTATTGAAAGCCAGGTTCAGATGTCTGGTCACGTCCAGGGGTGCACGATAATACAACTCTGAGAACACAGCACAGGTGATAATGGTGTGTGCCATGCTGCACAGCATGCTTACCCGAGCATATGGTGTACTTCCATTGGCAGGTGTGGGTGAACTACCCCAAGAACCACAAATTCTGAAGAGGACATCCCACAGGTATCAGAGGAGGAGGAGGAGCAGGAGGACATAGGGGACAGAAGTAACAAGTATAGGTAACATAGGGTGTGACCAAAAGACCTGGCCTAGACTATATGGCAGTGTCTGATCAAGACATTTGAGTCATGACAACCCACAATCCCAGGAGTACACAGGTGTTGTGAGGGTTATCCTTAGCCTCCATCCTAGCTGTCCTCTTGTACTTACCTAGTAGTAACACTTCAGGTATTTCACCTTGCTGGAATGCAGCCCTCAGTCCTCTTTCCCTCCATATATCAGCATCATGGACACTTTCAGGGTGTGTTATCATGATGTTTGTTATGCTGCAATCTGCTGTAAACACAGCTTGGGACTGGGTGGATGGCCAGCCCTTTCTGTTTATGTATCAGTATGCTTCAGGATGTACTGGTATCTTGAGAGGTATGTGTGCACAATCTGTTGCACCAAGAACACAGGGGAAGTTTATGATAGTGTAAAACTGGTGCATTACCGTTATCCACTCCATGGAGGTGGACGGGAAGTGTATGTAATCATCCAACTTGCTGCACATTGCTTCCAGGAGTTTTGCCAGGAAACAGCTGGCAGCTGTCTGTGATAGTCCCACAGCATGTGTCTCTGGAATTTCCTAGATGCAAGTACACGCAGGCTGAGACACACTTTGGTTTCAAGGGGGATGGGGTTTCTTCGCAGGGTCTGCACAGATGTGTGGGGCACACATGTTGTAAACAACCCGCACCAGTTGTCTGCTTAGCTGGTATCTATTGATTATTTGCTGGTCTGACAACTAGTTTAGTTGCAGCCTTGCTCTAACTGTAGCTGGCTGTTTTCTAGGTTGCACAGCCACAGCTTCATTTATGGCTTGTTTCACTGCGACCTGTTGCAGCTCATTAACACCAGGTTGCATCTTTATGTATTTTTTGATGTTTTGAATGGATTTTGCCATAATCTGTAGTATTCACTTAAATTCCTTGAGTTCCTTAAAGCATACACCAAAGATTTCAGAAGTGGAGTCAGCACGGCTGTTTGCTCCATTTAAGTCACATTGTGTGCACATCATGTGATTTGGAATAAGAATGGCATGTGAGGAATCCCTAATTATCCTATGCTGAATACTTAAGTACCTGGGTTGCCTTCAGAGTGTCTTCTGAAATCACATCTGCAGCAAGTGCACTAAAGTCTTCTTTGGTGTGTTGCAATGTCCACAAATATCTGCCATGAACTTTATGTAATCTGGCCCATACTCATCCACTTCTTTCACCACCATTAGCACTTCATATACTCTTTTCTCTTTAACCCCATACACCCTTTAGTTTTCTTCTTCTTTCATAACATCCATCACTCTTTTCTGAATAATCTTCATACTATTTTATAGTTAGTATTTCCCAAAGTTACTGGTTTCCATTTTTTTATTTCTTCCTTTTCCCTTTTTTATCCATATAAATTTTATAACCCCCTTTACTCATTTCTTCTTCTTTTATACCTTTCCCCACCAATTAATTCAATATTTCTAGAAAAAAAGCATATTTTTTATTATCTAAAGTTTATTTATAAAAAATATACCCTAATCCATCTGGACCTAGTGCGTATTCATGTTTACCTTCTTTTATAGCAACCTCTAACTCTTTACTATCAATTCTTTTTTTCTTATTTCTTCCACTACCTCCATTTTCATTTCTTTACTCTGCACACCCCCTTACATTATTTTTTTCTCATACATATTCTGTACATACATTTCCAATATGCCCATTATTTCCTCATTTGTATTTTGTCTGTCCTGTTTTCATTTTTTGTTACATTAACTTTTTTCTAATTATAGCTCAGTTTTCTTACCTAAAATTGGGGAAAATCTTATTTTCTCCCTTTCAAATAATATTTTTGTCTAGACATCGTTCTTTTCATTTGTCTTTATTATGGTTACATCATTTCTTTTCTTTTTCTTCTTCGATTTCCCCTTTCTCCCTCATTCTTTCCCTAGTTTCATTTTGCTTATTGTGTCATTTTCTTCATTTTCCATTGCTCTCTCTCTCTCTACTTTTTAATATATTTTTAAACTTTTCTTTACATGCCATTTACCACTCTATCAGACTTCCATGAAAATGTGTCATCACCATATGGTCTTCCCACAAATGCAGTCTTCTTAAGACATTCAATTCTTGCATTTTTGCCACCATTCTTTTGAATGCTTTTCTTTCTTTTACTATATTTTCATTTACTCTTGTTATTGTCCATTCAACCCTATGATCTGAAAATTTTGCTTCTCTAATTCCATCTTTTATTAGCATCGTTCCATCTGAAAGCAATGTAAAACAATCTTCATTTTAAGCAACCCCACTCTTATAAGTATGCCTTAAAGTTTACTTGCTTTTAACCTACTTCATCAATTTTATATTTTATGCTATTTCTCCTTTTTCCTTAATTCAATTACAATTAAACGCTGCTGCCTCCATAAGACATATTTACTATCACATAACTTTGTTTCTTTTTATTTACGTCTGCATGTCCATAAACTACTGCTGTTCTATATACCGTCTGCTCTGTTCTTATATCACACACTAAAACTCTTCTAGCCACCATTATATCAAATTTGAATCCTTCATTTTTTAGTAATACTGCAGTCTCTGAACATGTATCCCTCCCTATAGTCCACACCACCTTTCGTTTCGACATTATCTCAAATTCCACCATTTTCCTTTTATCTCTACATCTTATATCAAGCAAATTGCCCTTGCATGTATTTTTTCACATCAAAACACCATCTTTCCTCTAATCTTTATTACACACTCAGTGATGCTATACTTATATAAACTATTTCCATTTATTGTGCTTTTTTAGTTCATTGTTCAGCCTCTTTTTTCTCCTCCTCACCCTTCCCCCAGTAGAACTCTCCACCTTTTTTCCGACTCAGAGCTCACATCTACCTCTCCTTTTTCCTCTGTTTCTCATGCCTCAGACCTGTTTTCCATCTCCATATCTGCTTCTTTTTCATTTTGTAATTTCTGGAATTGAATTAGTGTGTCTTTTACTATATTTCCAACTTATAGTTCCTCGCTACACAACCTCATCCTTTCCTCATTCTCATTTACTCTTTCTTGCATATAGACATGGTTTTCACCCTAACTTTTTCTTTTTTCTTTAATTAGTGGACAATCAAAAATGATTGTTACTTCCACATTTTCTACAGCATAGCTTATAGTTGTGTTTTCTGGAATGTCCAGACACCTCACACTGCACATATTTTCATTTTAGGCTTTCTAATGAGATGTATTACTTCTTTCACATTCATTAACAAACTTTTTTGCTAGTGCAAATATCCCAAAAGTTATTTTGTAGAAAGTTTCAGTTTCTATATAAACCCTGATATTCTAGTGGCATAACTCTATTGTCTAAAACACAGTACCTGTTTATTTCTTGTTCACACTTTGTTTCACCCTCATCACAAGCCTTTTCTTCCAGCCTCAACAGCTTCAGTCTGTCCCCTCTGCACCACTCTGCCTCCTCTGTACCTGCACATTTTTTTCTTTCTGCAGTCTTTCATTGGATCCTGCTATTGTTGCTGCACAAGTTTTTCCTCTGGTAACTCTGTCCTCAGTCACTCTCTGATTGCCATTCACTCTGCTCCATCTTTCTATAGTACAATACAGAGCATACCCTTAAAACCATTGGCCAGGCATGCACCCTCTTCATCCATATAATCATTTACAGCATCTTACTTCTTTTGTGTAGTCTCCTCATCTCCAAATACTTTGTTCATCATCACACTGCACTGATTGGCTTCTGACTCCTCTCATTCTCCCGCATCCATCATTTTTTAAGATAAAGTCATTTAGACCCCCCGATGCCATTATATTCACCTCCAATGAATTTTCCTTCTGAATTAACTTTTTCATTCTTTCCTTTTGATCTCATCTCCATTTGTGGCTTCCATCTTAGATTCTGTGATTTCCAATAACAGTTCTCTGATGCCATCAAATGACTACCTCAGAAATAGTCCTCCAAAGAGTAGGAACAATTGCTTGGTACCCTGGCCAAATTTCCCCTAGTCAGTAGGAATGCCACCTCAGGTCTCCTCAAGTCACACACAACACACGTGCGGATGCGCGCGTGCATGCATGCGAGCACACACACACACACACACACACACACACACACACACACACACACACACACACACACACACACACAAACTATGCTTTCAGTTATGAAGCAAGTGCATAAGACATTAGTCTAGTGGGATTAACCTGGTTAACAAAAAATAAATAAGAAATAAATAAGTAATACTGGTAACATGAGGTGTGCATTTTCTTTCATACGCACTGATCCTAGTTAAAGGATTAAGTGATGCATGGCTGAATGGATATAGCCACCCGTATATGGATGTTGGCATTATCAGCCACATACTCATGTTGCATTTAAATTTTTAGTATGGAACATCTTACAGTTTCAGTTCTTTAGGGGTTTTGCATTCAGCTTTCTGCTTATGATATATTTCTTAATATATTTCTTTCTTTTTTATGCTTAGCTATTCAAAAATCTCACAAATACCTTTTCATATGAGTACCACCAAACTGAAAAAGCTCATACTGTATTAAATAGCTTTGCTACTGAATCAGAGAATAAGTTTCATTGGTTACTGCAAAGGAACTATTAATGAAATATTAAGCACTGTTGGGACTACACGTCTATGATAAAAAGCAGATGTTTGTGGCATAGTCACTGCTGTTGAGCAGCTCTCAGGGGATAGCAGTCAAAATGTAGTAAAAGGTGACAATTGCCTAGCTGGCAGTCACATGCTTTAATCTTGTGAACTGCATTTCATTATATTTCTTTTGTGATTTTATTCAGCATACTAATCAGAACGATTTTCATACCCAAGGGGAAACAAACTTAAAGCGTAAGCTATCTACCTCTTGGGCTAACCTAGTTAATTACATGCAAGGAAAGTCCAGAAAAATTACAAAAGCTGGGCTAAAATTTGTACAGAGAGATATGATGTATAGTATAAAAGGAAAAAGTTACACATACACACACACACACACACACACACACACACACACACACACACACACACACACACACACAAAATATGCTGTCAGCTGTGCACCAATGTGCTATGAGTCTTTAAGAATTAGCTGCATTAGCAACTGCATTATTTCTTCCTAAGATAGTTTAACTTTGACTGTTAACACATGTTTTTATTCAACTCTCACTTTCAGGGATTTGAGAGCACTGCTTGTCTTGTTATTGTTTAAAATGAAGATTTTTTATTTAGCTGTATTGTCTTCTATCCTTCTTAACCTCAAGCAGTACTGTGCAGTTGCAGTTAATGCAACATTACTGGTTAAATGGAGCTTTTTTCATTTAGATGTATGCCCTTCTCACTTTCTTAACCCTAAGCAGTGTTGTGCTGTTAAATTTCATGCAGCATTCATGCTTCCATAGAAGTTGCTTCAAGCAATTTGCAGGGATTACATCAAACCATACACCTTTTCTGATAATGAATGCAGATCCACAACATACACTTTTGGCCTGAACACAGGGTACTCACTTGAATGACTGATGCTGAATGATGCTAACATCCCTAAATATCTCCCTGGTGGACCAAGATCATGCTTAAATCCAACTTTGTAGCATTGCATATGGGCATTTCATTTATTTATTCGTTTGTTGAACATCTATCTAAACTAATCCTCAATAGACCCTTTTCAGTTATGGCTACATAACAAAGTAAATACAATATATACCACATAATCTCACACACACACACACACACACACACACACACACACACACACATAAATATGTAGGCATAGGTATAGATTCAGTATACATACACATCTGCATAGACACCCACACACATATAAATATGTAGACATAGGTATAGATTCAATATACATACGCATCTACACACACACACACACAGATACACTTTCTTTTATTTATGTATTTATGTTTTGAGTAGCCAATCTACCTGTAAATATTTTAGATTGAGGAAACCAGAATACCAAGAAAAAAAAAACAAATATAAAGGCTTGGGTATAATGTAGAAATAGCAAATACAAAACATATGGTATCCAGATATTAGGAATGAATACGGGCTAAGCTAGTAACTGGTTTACCCCTGTAAACACATTTAAATAAACAAACAAACAAACAAACAAACAGATAAATAAATGAATAAATAACTACCAGCTTCTGCACCTCAGAAGCTAATTAATCGACTGCACCACTGAAATTCTGTTTATATTTCAATATCCGTCTAGTAATGTATTAAATGGGTGTCAAAGAGCAGTTATAGTGAAATTAATTCAAACTGGCCTTGCATCCAAAATTCCTTTACTACAGATTTCAAGATTTTATCATATGTATACCCAAACTGAACTACTAGGCCAGTATCAAAGCTATTTAACAACATGTTATTGATAGAACAGAAAATGCTTATATTCCGATATTAAACTGCAGCATCCATTACTTCTGGTTATGAATGAAATTATATTTAGTCACTCTTCTCACTGTTCTGAGACGTTGAAAGTCACATCTTGCAAACCCTGACTGCTTTGCATTTTTTCTGCCAGTTGATCTTGACACAAGTAGATAGTCATATTTAGTGATGTGGAAAAGACAGGTTTCAACTCTTTGAAGCAGGCCCCTGAGTGCCTGTCTGTCTGAGAAAATGTAACAATCAAGTGTATGAAGTGAGGCTTGTGCATTGAAGCAAAAATTTTACTCTAACAGCATCTCATCTCTCTATGAATTGACACTGAATGGAATATACTCCAGTATGAAGTGCTTCACAATCTTGTATTACAGCAGACTGCCCTGCTGCACAGCGTTTATTTTTTCTTACATAAACTAACTTGTAATGTATCTTGAGTTTAATAATACTGGTAAAAAATAAATGTAAATCTATGTAAGTCACATCAGATCTCAATACTTGGAAATCTCTGTAGTGAGCAGGATGATAACAAATGCATTTTGCAGAGAGATGTGATTAGGATCAAAACTTGATTGAAAAATACACAAGCCTCCAGTCCAAGCTGTGGCTATTACTTCTACTGAAGACACAGGTGCTTTTAATGCAGCCCACAGATTTGGACAGAACAGCTGTAGACATCAAACGTAGGCAACTGTGCAGGTTACTCCCCTGCAGCAAATGAATGACACACAATAGGAATTCAAAGTGATGAGATAGGGGGTCACCTTTAAAACGCCAAACGTCAATACTTTGGATGGTGTAAGTGTGACCAGAAAAGGTTGGAAATAGTAATTCAGCAAGATCACAGTACAGCAGGTTTTTGCCCTTTCCCCACTGTAGCACAGTCTCTGAGTTGGTATATATATATATATATATATATATATATATATATATATATATATATATATATATATATATATATATATATATATATATATCTATATATATATATATATATATATATATATATGTATATATATACGGTAATTATCTGTACGGGGCTTGCCCTTCTGCATAGAATGGGTGTCAGTTTATTAGAGTGTTTGTGTTTTGATCTTTTGTGGTTGATCTTATACCAGCTGGTGTTTTGGCTATATGGCATTTTAAATATATTATGCCATAGGACAGCATAAAGCTAAGGACACACATAAAATGCAGTTGATTAGCTTATAAATGGCAAAAAAACAATAGTACAAATGACTAATCCAGTCATGATTTTATGAAGGTCTGTTTATGCGTAATAAGAGACCTTGGGACCCAGGTGGACAGTAGTCTCTCCTTTGATAGTCACATCGCCAGAGTAGTCAGGAAGTCCTTCTATGTGGCACACCTCATCATAAAAGGGTTCTCATCCAGGAAAAAAGAGGTCATTGTTCCCCTCTACTCGTCACTCATTAGACCCATTATAGAGTACAACTCCCCTTTTGGAATGTATCTCACAAGACATTTACAGCAGCTGGAAATGCTACAGAAGTACCTCACAAAGAGGATTACTGGCCTCAAACAAATGCCCTACACTGACCACCTCAAAAACTCCAGCTTTACTCCTTAGCATATCGCCTACTCCGAGGTGATCTCTGTCTAAATATATAAAGCTATGTCAAACCCAGAGCTGTTGGACATGCTACACCTAAAGAAATCCCAATCCCTCCAAGCTACACGCTCTAGGGACCTAAACCTTGTCACTACAATAAACAGGACACGCTGGAGGGATAGAGTCCTGCCCCAGAGACTTCCTATCATCTGGAAAACAAGCTACACATCTATGTCAAGCAAAGTTCTTCATTAGCACTCTTCAAGAAAAATCTTGATGAGTGGATGGGAAATAGGAAATACACCCCAGGGATCACTTCTGTGTCTCTACTGGACAGTGACGCAGGAAAATAACTTTCTTGGGTGGCGTAAGCTATGGAACCTTGCTGGCTAGGCTTACATAGGCCCTTGGGCCAGTAGCCTAGTACCTACCTATGAATTTATGAACCTATGATCACAAATCTTCCAGTCACTATAGAGCCTGTCATACATACTAACAACATGTCAGGAATTCACATGTATGATGTACTTCTTCAAGAGATGTGACAGACTACCATAATTTGGTAAAGAAGATGACGGATCACTCTTTGAGGTGCATATATGTAATGGCCTCTGTCTGAGAGCCATTTACAAGTTACTGTTATCTTAATAAAGAGTTTTAACTGTGATTCTGCAAGTTCATGTAATTCATGTCTTACAGTCATTAATCATTTGCTTGTATATGCATTCAGGAAGCTTTAAATTCATATCAACAGGTAAGTATGGAAGCAGTTCCTACATTGTGCTGCTAAAAGAGCTAAGATAAGACCCATTAGGTCAGCCATGGCTGATATCTCCACTTATAAGGCTTACAGCCATGTTGACCTCTGCTGAATTTGTTAATAGATGATGCCACCTGCCAAGATAAAATTTCACAATACAGTGCATTTATTTCTGCTGTTGAAAATTGTAAAACCATTTCATTCTGGTGCCTAATCAACTCAATATTTTAATGGTCAGCATATTTTCTACAAGAAGTAGCAATGATAGATTTGTTCTGCACAAAGGCAGCTGGGTAGTTGGAGCCTATCTGTTGCACTAAGCATATGCTAAAGTACAGTCGAGTGAGGACTCACATGAGCACTAAATATATTTAATAGAAGACTGTCAGTATTTAATCATAAGTTATGTATATACTTACCTTCCTTTATCTCTTTTCTTGGTTTGAAAGTTTATTCTATAGCACTGCTGTTTTAAGAATGACTGTATCTCATAATGTATTTTACCTAGTATCTACTGTCAATGTGTTCATGAGGACTGAACTGTTAATAGCATTTTTACAGTGCTAACATTTTGTATAGCATAAAAGTCATCATTTGATTAAAATGTTGGTGTTTCCCGATGTTAATGGCATTCCTGGTCGATATTATTGTGTGACATCACAACATTGTTTCAGAAATGAGATCTTTTCCATATAATAAAAACAAAAACATCATCCTTAGCAGGAAACTCATGTCATGTCATGAGTAGTGTCTGCCAATCTCAGAGTAAGCTGTTTTGCAGAAGACAACTAGTTTTATTTTACCATTTTAAGCTTTCCAGCCTTAAAAGACTTTTTTTTTAATTATAAATGGCAAAATGGCAACATCTAGGGGCAAGCAAACTGGATAAAGGCATGAAAGAAATTCAGTTTGAATAATTATTTGTATTCAGTGGGGTGCCAGAGTGTTGCTCAAATTTGTAATTCATAAGCACAATGAAATTTTTTTTTGCAAAATGCTTGTATATATATATATATATATATATATGTATATATATATATATATATATATATATATATATATATATATATATATATATATATATATCTATATATACATATATATATATACACACACACACACACACACACACACACACACACACACACATATATGTTTACTATTGAAATTCCAAATCCGCTTCAGCTGACTTTTCAGAATGTCGACCTGAAATGTTGAATTCAGAATTTCAAAACAGCAAACAGGAAAATGAATACATCAACATCCGTAGTTTGATGTATTCAATATAGCAGGAGGTGACTTCACTCACCTCCTGCTATGCACATTAACACACCATTACACTCTACAGTCAATAGTACATCAATTCTACTATTTTGCAGGGGGGCTATGCCCCCTTCACACCTCCTGCACATTAAATATGCCAACTCCAAGATCGCACTACAGTGAGGAAATGGACTAATTCCCTGTTCCTCATTGAATCTCGATCCCTCTGCACAATGTCAAACCCAAATATTCGAACTACACTACTTGTTCACTGTAGTGTAGCTGATACATTTTGGTTCAAGATTCTGCCGACTTGAAAACTACCATGCAGTTTCAAGGTTTTCAGTATAAACCACACACACATACACACACATACACACACACACACACACACACACACACACACACACACACACACACACACACACATATAAATATATATATATATATATATACACACACACACACACACACACACACACACACACACACAAACACACACAAAACCTAATTTTTGAAAATACTATACAACTATCCAGAGGCAAAATTAATAAAGAAGAAAAAAGCTAAGGTGTATATAGCAAACAATGTGAGTCTGGCAAAACACAGAGAGAATGGCAGGCTTCTAAAAGTGATATAATGCTGACCAAAGTAAGTGAATGCATGAAAAGCAGAGTAACTGTAAGCTTGGCTAATGTATAGGTGTGAAATGTTATCATTCTGCATCAGAGCAATGTGCAGCATGAGGCAGAAGGTGTAAGAGATGTAATGGGATGAGCTGTTTTTCTGTCATTTGTAAGAAAAGTTAATGAAGTTGCTTCTAAGAACAAAACTGAAAATAATATCAGTGTTTTCCATGGTTCAGTGTCTTCAGTGTCTGCTATTGAAGCTGGCTGATAAGTAAAACTTTCTTTTCATGGAAATAATTGCTACAGAGGCTAACATCATTGTAATCTTATGTGTTATCCATATGTTTATCACCTTGTCTGCAGTTTCTTGAAGCACAAACTGAAATAAACAGCTGTTCTGGCAAACTCAAGTGCATTGGTAGTTCTTTTAGCCTTGTCTAAGTGGAAGGGGCACAAGTCTGAGTTCAGGGTTTACATGTCAGGCAGGCCCATCTATAAATAGTCCACTCAGCAAAGCTACTGCATGTGAGGTGGGATTAACTGCCAGAATAATAAAACGTCAGTTTAGATGTGTTTGGTGAAGTTGGTCTGTGTGATTGTGAATGTCTGAAAATAAAATCAAAACTAAATGCTGTTGCATATGTCTTGACTACATCGAAGAGAGTGTCATTTCTGTGCTGTGTAAAGTGAAGGCAAAACTCAAAAGAATGCAAAGTCTTGTCATATTTGAAAGCATAACTGAAATGAATAAGTGGTGTGTACCAGTGGTCCAGTAATAAAGAAGAGTGGCAGAATGTGAATATGCATTGATCTAAAAAGGCTTAATGATGCAGTTGTGTGAGAAAGGGTAATTCTACCTACAAAATATGACATGGCACATAAACTAGTCAAAGTTAAACCTCAGGATTCATGAATGCAAGAAGCCTACATGATGTTTATATGTTAACAAGATGAATAGCAGAGCTAATCGCATATGCATGCTGCTCGTCACACTTGCATGTATACAAGCATGTTTTTGTGACCAGCAAGAGTGTTGGAAGCCATGAAAACATGTTGAGCAGTATGAGAAGACACAGTAAACAAATAAGCTTACCTTTGAGCAAACCTGTTAAGCGTGCTTGCATGCACAGCATGAAGAGCTACACAGGGCAAATAATGCAAGCTAAACCAGGCAGGAGAAGTGTACCGAGTGCAATGCACATGTAAATGAAGCATAGGAATGCACAAAAAAAGTAAAGGGGAGGGTAAATGGCAAGAACAACTATAATAGATAGGTTAACAGTCAGGGAAAGTATACTGAGGACCATGTTGCCAGAAATCAAAGAAATGTCAACAGAAATATGTCAGAGGGAGGGAGAATGTTCAAATTGTACTATTGTAATTGATTTAAAAGTGTTTAAATCACAAAGACTATTTTGTATTAATAAAATTGTGCAGTACTTATGTCATAATAATTAATGGTGGTCATACTTCCTGAGAAAATATAGGTAAATAAAAGCAGATGTGTTATTATAGGATGTGATGTTACACAAATTAACATTGTAACAGAGGGGATTACATGACATATGAATGCCATTAACATGCTGAGTTGAGATGACAGCAAGAACAGTACATACATTATGGGATATTTTCATAGTGTGCATTTAGTGAATATAACATCTTATAAAATAAAAATAACTCAAAAACCACAATCTCCTTTTGCAAGAATCTAACTCATCCCATCAATGTTATCATTGAGCTTTCAAGTAACTGTGTAAGCCACAGAAATGAGCCTAATACAACTATGAGGAGGATCACCCTTGAAGAGAATTATGCACTTCAGTATTGTAATCAGTATGAATCACATATGTAGCTGTATGTGTGGTGTTACAAATGTGGGAGCAGAGTGTTATATACATAATACTGGGAGAAAAATAAGACAGATGCAAACACCAGACTATGAAGAGATGTATTCCCCAGAGTTGTGTATTGTTGGCATCTGCCACAGGAGGTAGCAATGGATATTGTCATGGAAAAAATGAGATGTATGTGTGAATTAATAAATGATCCCTGATAATGAATGTCATAGCATGTCAGACTGATGGCAATTAAATGTGTATGCTCATGTGCACACAGTTGTGATCAGTCCTATTTCAATGTTCCATGGTTAAGGAAGCTTTCTCTGTATGTTTCTACCCATACCATCCAAGAACTGGAGCACACACATGTACACCATAGTGCTGAATGCATGTGCCATAGTAGCACTTTCACCATGACATTGGCAGAACAAACGTCTACTGTCATAAAATCCAAAGCTATGTTTGCATGTCTTCAGGCAACATATCAAGGGATAAGACTGATGTGATATATTGGTTGTTGAGTGATGTCAGTATGTTCATACAAAATGAATCCCTATGCTAGAACTGAACAGAAAGCTGTACAACTCCCCTAACTAATAATATGGCTATTAATCACATGTGCCCACAGTGGAACTGTTTATCACAATATGTGAATTCATTCAATTAGCTGTACTTTATTTGCCCATAATTTTTATCTGCTAAAATGGATGGGGAGACCTCTGACACTCTATATGTACACAGTAGAATGGGGAAGGATGTCTTTCCTGCAAAACAGTTAAGCATACAAATACTTACAGTCACTCATTGCTGTTTTGGAACACTTGCCTAAGTGCTGAGAAAAATCAACATCTAGAGTGGGATCAATGAATGTGCCACAGTATAAGTGCATCACCACTTGTCATATATGTGGTTATGTGAAAGCATTACATTATACATATGAATCAAGGAATATGTGTCATTGTATTTACTTAGAATCTTGCTGCATGTCAGACAGCATTGCCTGATGCTAGGTATAGCTAAACAGACCATTGCCTCCCTACTGTTGTCACTGTGATGGGAGATCAGCAATTCTGTACAATGTGGATATAATTGGAACTTATGCCTTAGTTAGGCAACAACATGCATCTTCCCATGTCCTCAGTCCTGAGGAGATGTTTCTCTACAACTGTTCTGGAATGACAATCTATTCAAATGACAGCATCAATCCACCATATAGCCTTTCCAAAGGAAATGTAGAATAAACCTTGTAAGAAGAAACAACATCTACACATGAAAATAGCACATGTTAACAACATGTACATTGACTGTAAGCAATGATATTGGGATTTGAACTATATACTTAACATCACAAACTAATGAAAGCTTTCTGAAACACAAGTGCATCTAGAGATTTGACTGTGACACTGCATATTTCATAGGATGGCATTACCATTGTGTATTGCATTGATGTGTCCATTAAAAATTGCACTGCACACTGTATAGATATACCTCATATATGTAATTGAAGCCTGTTCTGTGCAATAAGAGGAAGAAACATATACTCACAGAAGACAGCCATTCCTGTATTTGAACACCCTACCAATCTACTGAGACAATTGACATGCAAGTGTATTAGATGCACATGACACATGAGAAGTGTGATTAAATGTGAGGCATACTGCTGCATTCAAACTCCCTACACTTCTAGAAACTCTAAATTTTGTCAGTACTAAGAGGTGCAAGACACTAATACAATCATTTGTATTCACACACAGACACACACACAGTTAGGACAGTCTCACTGCTGTATGTGAACTCCCTACCTATGTACTGGTGCAGTCTATATGCAAGTATATTTTATGTGTGTGCCACAGGAGAAGCCTGACTATATGTGAGCTACACTGCATCTTTGAAAAAATGGCACCAGCTGTGTCATTCACAGGAGTTGTGTGTGCAAAAACAACTTTTACGTTATGTGGGAGTCTAAATGTTGCCAATACTAAGAGGTGTAAGACACTCCTGCATTTATTTGCATTCACACACACACAGTCAGGAGAGTCTCACTGCAGTATTCAAATGCCCTACCTGCCTACTGGCAGAATTTGCATACACCTGTAACATAGGTACACTCCAAAGGAGAGATCTGACTTTACTGGTGTGAGAGTGCATTATTGAAATGATGACCTCATCAATGTGCTGCTTATAGTATGTGATTGTGGACAGAGTGAAAAGGGGATGTGGGATTGATCTGATCATGTAAATATTTCTCATGAGTGGGAGTCAAATAAGCACAGCTGGTGAATCAATCCTCCAGTGATGCTATGAACCCACCATCACACACACAATTTGAGTGCTGTAAGATGAAGAACCACTTACCTATCTAGTTACACAATTTAGAGAAGGGAGTACTTAATGCAAGCACCACTGCAGAAGTCTGACTTTTACAGGCTGAGCGTGCACTTTATAGAGGATGCCATCAGCATTGAGTTGCAGAGAAGATGTTGGGAGAAGGGTCTGACACTGACGTGGACTCAGCCACTATTTCAATGAGGCCATAAGTATGTAAAGTCATATTTACATGAGACACACCATTTGACAGCTTTAAGATTCAAACACCCTACCTAAGTTTTCTGTCCTCATCACAAGTGACACTGCAGAAGTCTGACTTCTGTAGTGTGAAAGTGCACTTTATACAAGATGACAGCAGCATTGTACTGCAGAGAAGATGATGTTAGGAGAAGGGTCTGACATTGATGAGGACTCAGCCTACAGTGTAAAAGTTTCTCCAGGTTACTATTTTAGTCAGGCCAGCAGTATGTAAGGTCATAATGACACAACTGTATACACACACACATGTTGACTCTGTGAGATTAGAACTCCCAACCTATATAGTTACACAATCTAAAACACACAGTATCTAATGCAAGTTCCACGACATAAGCCTGATTTCCATAGTGACACAGTGCAGTGTAGATAGGATTAGTTACTTATTCTGTGTCAGAGAATATATTGCAATGTTGAAAGTTTTGTAAAAAGCCATATTTATTGATATGAAGGAATAAGTGCAATCTTATGATGAATAATAAATGCATACTGCTGACTTTGTTCAGCTATGCTGTCATTAATTTATATTTCAGAATAGAGACTGACATGTATCTGTGTTATGTACATGAGATAAACACAGTTGTGAAACATAGGATGTACAATAAAGCAGTTGTGGATCATCAGATTATGGTGATGGTATGTAAACCTTAATGAATGGTATTGATATTAGTAATGGTATGTGCTCATGTATGGGCAATGTGTGCTGTCAATACCAAACATTACATAATGTTCCTATGCAGTAGGGCTAAGTAATAATGAAGTATGTATGCCAAGGCTATGTGTAGTTTTATATCATTTGTGTCAGTGCTACAGTGCAGACCTAACTGTAAAGATTGAAGTGGTCAGTTAATCAAACAGTTAACTGCATTATGCAGTTTCCATGTAATGAAGTAATATAATCCAGTAACAATACTTATTTTTGTGCAAAATCTGTTTCTGAAGCACAATGCTGGGAAGTGTATTTGCATGGATGTTGGCAAAGTGTTCTCATGAGTGATTATACTTTGATGTGCTAAACTTGGGCTGTGAATAGCAGTGTTCAGTTGTGCTCCCTGCCAACCTTGGTGCAAATAAGGAGAAGAGCGAAAAAGTTGTGATTGTGATTACACATAGAACAGATCTGTTTCATCTTAACATGTTGCATATATACATTCTGCATCCAATAGTATAACTTTCCATGTAAGGCCAAAGCTTAATTTAGAATTGAATAGCTGTGCTTGCCTTCCCCATTTGCTTGACATTAGGCAGTGAGTAAACATCAGAAAAAAATGAAAATTATAATTGGCTTAATCATCTGTAGCTCAAACAGGCTTAGCAGCAAGGCACAGTTGTCACCTCTCAAACATATAACAATTTGTAATCTACATAACAAAGCACAAGGACTAATTTGACTTGTATTTCCATTCATCAACAGTTATGCCATGAAAAAGACACAAGCTGCATTTTCATATCTGCTGCAAACATTACAAGCAGCATGTGGCATCATGCTGGACTCAAATCCTGCATCCTTTTTCCTGTTTCTTTAAACTCATTTCATTTACACTGGGTGCTACAATAATACTTAGGTGATATGTAGATTTTCTTCTCTCACTGTTATTCAGAGTGCTGTAGTAAAATGCACATGTACCACTCTAAAATGCACTAATGATGGCACTCCAAAGTAAATGTCTTAGTTTGTACCTTGTGCAGAGGAACCTTCATTCACTGCTATGAAATGTTGCCAATCCATGCTGCTCTTTGCCAAATTGCACACAAATGATGAACAAAATAAAAAAAATGTCAGTAGTAACACATATCAGGAAATAATAATAAAAATGCAGGATTATGATGTTTCCTACATCTATGTGTTACAACTTGATATTTTGCATTAAGTCTGTCAAACAGCACAGTATCTGGATTTGAACGCTCAATTCAGTTCAAAAACAATATACACTTAGCTGTGTTTCTTATCCCTCTTTGCCACCAGCAATGAACATACCATACATATCTGACTTAGAAGCCCATCAAATTACAAGTCCAGCAGTAGAAAGATCAGAAAATAATCCTTTTTCATTTGTTTGAACATGTCTGGATGAATGTGACATTGACAAATAATTTAGGCTAATAATAACCCACATTATAATAATGTAAGGTTGCCAACAGCACTAGCAATTTCTTCCCTTTATTTTCTGAGCATCTTCCCCTCCTTGCAGCTTAACTAGCAGAAATGTAATGTCAGGGGCATTTCTTTGCATCCGTTGCAATGTGAAAAATAACTGATCAGCATTTCAGAAAGAATTTTAAGTAGATGATAGACAGTGTGCTTTCACTACAAGTATATCAGCGTTGTTAAGGTTGTCATAGGTCTCAAGGAGTTTCCCCTTTTTTTGCCTATTTTGCATGATGCACACACTTCATACCAGTCCATACCTCTCAGCTGTCCAGATTTTAAAGAATGCCCAGATTTTCACCTCATATGTTTGGTCTGTTCCTCATAAAATGCGTAGTTTCCTGTCAAAACACTGAAGGCCAAATTCACTACATGACAGACATTTGAGTTTCATACTTTGTATCCTTCAGAAAATGCATAGTAAGATATTTTTTTTTTATTTTAGCAACATTCTAAGACTGTAAGAGCAATATTTAAAATGTGTCCCTAATTTTGGTCATTTTCCCTCCATTATTGATGGCTTTGACCAGATTTCTTGTGCTAAGAGGTTGATAGGTATGCTGCAGTCCTAGGGCATATGCACGCAATCATGTAGCTACATATACAATGTTTATATCCCCTACACCAAGTGATTTTTTTTTTTGGTATTCAGGAGTGCGAATTGTGTAACACCTCATTTACGTCTTTACAGTGCTCAGAGGGCTGAATGTACACTATATACAGATAATGTTATTGCTATGGAAGTGGAAGGAGGGGAAAATAATTGCATAGAGACAGATTGTTACTGTTATTTGCTTTGGAGGAGATTACCGTATTATCTCTTAAGGTGTGTTTGTCCTCTTTATAAACTGCATACATTTTCAAATTTCAATATTTCAATATGCAATAGAAAAATACTTTTTATATGTATGCATTTTTTTTTTTCATTTTCTGCTTGTATACTGCAGATATGGCAGTTCTTGCTGTGCTTCCCAATTTTATCAGTAAATGTAATGGTTACAAAACAGTATTGTGTTACCATTTGCTCTTGAACTTTCACCAGGTTATTATCAACTTCTAGGGGTTGTGCATGTGTAGCTAACAGAGGTTTTAGGCTTCTCAGATATTTTGTGGCAACCCTCCACAACAGTGGAGAGACCAAAGGAAATTGTCTGGGCATTTCAACTTTGAGTTTTTGCCTAGTTCTTGATAACCCAGCCATCAAGTAGTCAGTTACACAACTGCTGTCTTCATTACAGAAATGTTAGTAGAATGGATGTAATGCTAATGTATTACAACATTTTTGGGGGGAGGTACCTTAGTTCGTGTGCAGTCTGAAATGAGCATTGTGTGTTTAATTGTTTTGTGTTGAGGACAGGTGCACAGATTTTATTTGAGGAAAATGATTTATGTATGTACTATAAATGTGTTTTGTCTTTTTTTCTGTTTCATGTCATACACGATTATGGCACTCAGGCTATCTGTTCAATGCAAGCCACCATTCAGTGACATAGAGAATAAGGTCATCTTCAAAGCCTTATGCTGCCATGAATCCTTCCTGCTTGATAGACACAGAGCTGAGATGTTTGCCAGAAAACACATATGACAGCAGGTGGTTGTTGACATAAATGCAGTGGGTGGCCATGCCAGAAACTATAATCAGCTGTGGTACCATACCACTGATATGATTATAGTGGCATGCAGGAAGGCAGCTGCAGTAGCACGAGAACAGATGGCCACGGGGAAGGTCCTATGGAACCAGCAGTCACTGAAAATGAGCATTTCCTGCCCACTGTGAGAGATCCAGACAGCTCAGCAGAGAGGTCACGCAGACTACTTGATGTTGATGCTGATGCAGACAACAGGCCATGCAAGTCTCAAGAAGAAATTTGGCATACTATATATAAGGCATTTACTAACATTCCGGCCATCTTTATGTGTTAGTATGTGTACATCTGTAAACATTGAGACATGTGCCTTAGAAGAGGCAAGAGTTTAACAAAGATCACATTGGGGGATGCTCAGTCTGATTGACGCTGAGATATTTCTTTCAGGGGAAGATAGGCAGAATATTATTCTCTTGTCCTTCTGTCATATGCATTGTGATGCATATTAGCCTTCTTTCCAATGCCATTACCTTTTTCCAGATACATCAAAATTAACATATGAAAAAACACCTGCACATGATAAGCACAATTTTTTATTTGGATTAGTAATAACCATTACTTAGATGCAAGTCTGTGGAGAGACTAAAACTATTGTACTCCTTTAACATCTGACGTTATATAACATGAGTGTTTAGAACACAGTTTGTATCATTTCCAGTCACTATTTCTCTCCTTCTTGTGTCTGTTGCTTATTATCACAGATGATCCTGACAGTGGCAGTGTAGAACTCATACCACCTGATGTCAGAATATCAGTAAGCTGTGGTGATGATGATGATGGTCATGAAGATGGCGATATAGAGGCATAGTCAGGGGGTGCAGAGGTTCAATCTGACACTGAGGTTGTGGCTCACACATCCACTGACCTTATTTCAGACACAGTTAAGTATGCCTATACATACCCATTCCACTGAGCCCTCAGATATGGGACAGGTTGAGGCTGACATGGTTGAGTAGGTTAGTGTGGTTACTCCAGTTGCAAAACTGGTTGGGTCTGCCCAAAGCCAACATGAGTGTATGGTACCACACAAGAGGGGTACTAGATATATTCAAAGGAGGCCCACTGTCTACCCTTGTCCTGATGCTGGTGTGTCATTACGTGCCACTAGACATATGTATTGGGCCTTGGAAGGGATAGTGCAAGTCCTAACCATTTCTCATTCTGATGTGCATGATACCTTAACTATGTGGCTGACTAATTGGATAGAATGAGTGATACACTGGATTGGGCAGTGTCTCTGATGGAATGTCTGCTGGGTGAGAGCCAGCATCCATGTGTCTGTAGAGTTTAACATCTTCTGGTGTTAGCCGATGTGACTGTAGTGGCAATACTTCCACTGTCCACACCCAGATGTGGTAAGGCCATGGGGTTATGATCCTGGATGAAGTCATGAAGAGAGCTCATCTAGAAAACATCACTCACATTCAGGTAGCACCCTGACTTTGAACTGAGGGCACTGAAGTGGCAGTGCAGCTCCTGGAAGAAGCAGCTCTTATGGTTCGAAATTACAACACTGAACTGACGACTCTATCAAGCATGGCTCACACCTGTCTGACAAAGCAGGACATAGTGCTAGCTTAGAGCTAGATTGTGTTCATGCAGTCACACACACATTTCACAAAAACTGACCATACTGACCCACATACGTGGAAGCTAGGGAAACCTTAATGTTGATTGGGATACATCTCCTGTTTGTGGCACTGAGATATGTCTGAATGCTGTGTGTTTCTTATTCACACACACTCTCTACTTTGGTGTCAGCTTTGTACTACTCCCCTTTCCACTCTGTGCAAATGATGACTGTGCCATGCTCTCTGTTCATTTGGTTTTGACATAGGGTTGCATATATGTCTGATGCACAGACAGTTTAGCTAAGGCAGTCTTTTGGATGTTTTTGCACCTACTTATTTCAGAAGGCTTTTTTTCAGTTAGTATTGTAAGTCATATATTCAAAACTCTGATATTGCATTTTTGATTATTGTATTTGTGAAACTGTAGCTATAATTGTCCTGTCGACTGTTTTGTGTACAACAGATAAGTGACTGGCTTGATGCCATTTGTTGTGTACAATGCATAGCTGTACATTGTAGATATCATTCCTATAACCAAGAATGCCATTGGTGGACGCATCACACAGGTTCTGACTGAGTACATTTATAATTAACAGTATGCAGGTGTGACATTTACATTTATTTTCTTACTCATTTGATCATATACTACAGGTACTGTACTTACCGTGACATTACTACATTTATTAGTTATGTGTTTTGGGGCTGTCTCTGTCTGATGCACAGCCATTACATGGGGGAATAAAGTTTGTCAGCATCAGATGGCATCAGTTTTAATATTTGTATGTGCTTAGGTTATGTGTATTCCTTTGCTGGTGAGTGTATGTGCTGTCATTTGTCTCTCAGCTTGCGAGTCTGTGTGCTAACCTTTAACTGTTAGGTGATGACTGTGTGTGCTTTGCCTCTTAGCCAGGGCAATGGTGTATTGGGCATGCCTTCTTCTGTCAGCTCCCTCAGCAGCTGGAGGTACTCCCTCAGAGTCAATGCTGGTATATGCTGGAGGTGCTGGCCCCATCTGTGGTCAAGGAATGTGTGGTCCTGACCCTTGCTGTCCATGTTGCAGCTGTCTTCTTAATACAATATTGTGCAACTTGACATAGACTGTGAGAGTTTCTGTGCTGGTGCCTGGGTCATACTGCAGAGCACCCTCTGCTGTGTCTAGACAGTGGAACCATGATTTCAGCATACCAAACACACACTTTATGTTGTTTCTTTTGAGCATGGGCATCATTGTATATTTCTTCTGTGGGTGTGGGTGTGCATTTTGGATGGGTATTATGAGTCATGGTTCCAATGCATAACCTGCATCACCCAGTAGACTGTTTTGTGGAACATCACCACTAGCAAACCTTGTGTAATATTGAGAGGTGCACCGTATGTGTGAGTCGTGATAACTGTCTGGGTTTTCTGCACACACATTAAGGATGATCTCTTGGGCAATACAGACAACCTGGTAGTTGACTGAGTGGAACCTCTTTCTGTTGATGTATGTCCTTCCCTGTTTACCAAGTGGGGATTTCATTTCTATGTGAGTGCAGTCTATGGCTCCCAAAACTTCAGGGACGTGCTCTACAGCATAAAATTCCTGCATTGTTCTCTCTTCTGGTGTCCATGAAAAATAGATCCAGTCCCTTGCATGTTCTAAAAGAGCATTAAAACACCGGTTCAACATTCTGAAGGCTGAGGCCTGTGACACCTCTAGTATATTCCCTCTGGGTCTCTGGAGTGTACCAGTAGCTAATATCCTTAATGCAAACTGTATCTTAGATTCCTCTGGTAGAGGTTCTCCTCAATTTTCCCAAGGTCTGAGTTGGGGGGCGGCAGAGTTTACAGAGTTCCTGTAGTATTTCCCTATAAATCCTGTATAACTCTAATATTTCAGTATCATGCAGTCCATGATATAATAAATGTGGTGTGAAAATACTTCTCCTTGGATGAGGTCTACCAGCAACAGCACTGATTAATCCTGTTGCACATACATATGCAAGAGATAAGCAGCCGCCCCTAACCTTGCTTTTTTGTTTAAGTGTGATGGTGGCTGTAATCCAATAGGTTTTGGAGTTCATGGCAAAGAGCTACAACAAGCCAACATGACTAATTTATATGGCTCCTCATCCTAGATTGGTTAATTAGTATGTAATTCACCTGGTTACACTTTCATTAGCATACTGTGCTGTTAATCCTTGTTTTGTGGCTCTGCACATTTAATGAATATAAAATAAATCACTATGGTGTACACATCATATGATGTGACACACACAAGATAGCAGCGCAGAGATTACCCATTCATGAATCTGGTCCTAAATCTGCATTGGGCAGTAGTTATTACTGAATAACAATAGATTCATTACAAAGCGTGCTGCAGAGAGCAAGAAGCTCTGCTACTTTCATTTGGTTTTATGGAGATGAAAGACCCATAATAAGCTAACTTTCTGTTACTGTAATATGTCTCTCTCTCTCTCTCTCTTTCTATATATATATATATATATATATATATATATATATATATATATATATAGATATATATATAGATATATACAGATATACATATATATATGAATACATATAGTTAGATAGATAAAGATATATAAGTATATATATTTGGGCACAGTAGGTTTGATTGTACTTTCATTAGGTCAAATGTTCTATAAGGAGGGTTGTATTTCTGAACTGCCAGTTCA